>NW_009617948.1:78126-91138 GCF_000690535.1 Cariama cristata
ACATGACTGGTTTTCAGCTGGGTACCCCAAAGGGATTTTGTAACCAATGTAGACAGACTTTGTTCTTTAACACATATGAGAAGTAACTGTAGAAAAGAATTATAAGGTGTGATTTAGAAAAAAATATTTCTTCACTTTGTTATGTTGTTTTCTTAAACAATATTTAATTTGTTATTAATGCATAAGAAAAAAGAGGAAAGAATGTCATAAACTTCTTACAGTATGATGTAGTATATTAAGAATGAAGTATACATTTTCTTCATCTAACTTCAATCAATATTCCAGTAGATACAGGAACACTACTGCTACAAAGAGAGACTTACACCAAAAGTCCTTATTGTGGTAACTCTCCTCCTGATATCTGTTCATTGATGGGAATGTGACTGGATGCTTTTAGTCTCAGCTTCTGAAAAAGGTAATGCATTAGTCTTGGTTCAAGAGAACTAGAAATCCCCAAATTTTGTATTATGAGAGAGGTCCAACTATGTCACTTGAAAGGGTTTTTTTTGTTTTAGATCTCTCTTTATCTTTCCCTCATATCAGGTCACCTTGTCTTAATACAGCAACTCATCACTCATTTTCAGGCAATATGCATGTATTTTACAGAGAATATGGCACTAATAGTCCCTGATTGTGGTTATTTTCAGCTTGTATAACAGGAGAAGAGCCGTCCTTCTGTGGCAGCATTGCACCAGCAATGTATTGTCAGAATCCAGATTCTAAGGCTAGCACAAGACACAGCTGAAATATAAGGACAGTGAAATAACTGCAAAAGAAAAAAAAAAAACACTATTCCTACTAATAGCAATGAAAAAGCCTTCTATTGCCTTCAGTGAGGCCAGTTATATATATTAACTATGTAGAAGTGGTCATGATACCCAAGGTACAGCATAATATCCCTGATAAGCTCTAAAGGGCCAGTGTATGCAGACTTAACATGCTTTTGAATGCAAGCTTATTCTCAAACAGTTTAATTAAGTTGATTTTCAATCTTCATTTTTAATTCAAATCTTCAGTTTTGAGTCAATCCGCAATTCAAGCAGGATATCAAATATCGTAAGTGGGAACAGATTGAGAGAGACTGGGCCTCCAGTCTGAAGTGTGATTCTCTTCTCAAAGAAGGTGTTACTACAGACCCAGCTTTGATCTCCAACATCACTTGCTTAGGAGAAGTGCACTGCATGTTCTCCAACTGATTAAGAAAAAAAGTACTAACAACTGCAACCCCTTCAAGACAAATTTCAATGAACTGGAAACTCTGTCCTCCTGGAAATAAAAACCTTGAGCTACATACCCCAAATCACTACTGACTTGTGAGCATCTTGCTCCTCGTCTCTGTTAAATTGTTAAGTCTCTGAGGTCTTAAAAGTTAATCACAAATTATTACATCAGTGCAGGAAGGACATAATTTGACAGGTAGACAGATGCCAGGTTACAATTCTAACCTGTATGATTTTATACAAAAGTAATGAACAGGAAAAAATATTGACTCTCTCGACTTTTCACCTGATCTCAGTAGGAGTTACACATATAAAAGGACTGTAGGACTTGACATAAGATAAGTAAAAAGCTTATTGTCATGATAAATAATTATCTGGCACAGAAAAGGGACTGCCTATTGAATACGGTAGGAACAAGATAAGACTAGGACACCACTTCCTAGAACACTTCACAGATCAGAGAAGTTATTTGGCTCGCTCATCCCAGGAGCTAAATTGGGTGGATACTATCAATTCTGTTGCAAGCGAGAATGTACAGACATAGAGATGACTCAAAGTTTCAGGAAAACAAGGAACTCCTTAGAAAGCATTAGTTCAATATTTTTTTTCTTCTCAGTAGTAGTAGCGTAGGATATTCCTAGGGGGAGGAATTAGCTATTCTCAGGAAACTAGTGTGTCGGTGTAGGTACATCTTCAATATTGTAGATGTGTTCCTGTGCTAGAGATTAATGTGCTGACAAGAAGTAAGGTATTTAATCTGTTCACAAGTTCCATACCACATACAGTTTAGGTATCTTCTGTAGTCTAACAGTGAACCTCTCCTACAAGTCTAAAGATGGTAAAAAAAGACATCATGGCTTTGTGGAGTTAAGTATTTGCTTAAATGATCCTTCAGGATCAACCTTTTGGTTGTAGTTTGAAAGATCAAGCAGAGTTTTCAACAACAGAAAAAAAAATCATAAACTTTAGTTAACTTTTCTACAATTCTCCAATAGTTTGTTTTGTTTTGTTCTTTATAGACAATACTATAAAGATTAGGTTCTGAATGCTTACCTGATTCACAAAATGGATCTAATTTAAAGAACATACTTTTGTCAGACTTTTCATCAGGAAACATTAGTCATTTTTGACTTATTGACTGAGTGACTGATAAATTCTCCTGTCACAGAATTTCAAGTGGGATGGGAGAGAGAATTGAAAAAAAAAGTAAAATTCATGGGTTGAGATAAAGACAGTTTAATAGGACAGAAACGGAACAGAAAATAGTAATAATAATAGTAATAATGATAAAAGAATTAGCATATATGAAGCAAGTGATGCATAATGCAATTGCTCACCACCTGCCAACCAATTCCGAGCCAGTTCCCAAACAGTGGCCCCTGGCTAGCTTTCCCCCTAGTTTATATACTAGGCACGATGTCATATGGTGTGGAATATCCCTTTGGCCAGTTTAGGTCAGCTGTCCTGGCTGTGCCTCTTCCCAGCTTCTTGCACCTCCCAGCCTACTCACTGGTGGGGCTGGGTGAGAAGCTGAAAAGTCCTTGACTCTGTGTAAACACTGCTTAGCAACAACTAAAATTTCAATGTGCTATCAACATTATTCTCATCCTAAATCCAAAACACAGCACTATACCAGCTACTAGAAAGAAAATTAACTCTATCTCAGCTGAAACCAGGACAATATCCACCCCTTATTCTATACCACTTACTTCATGCCCAGGTCCCACACTTTCCAATACATCCTTTCCTATCTTTTGGTATAGACACGCAGATATCATTCCCTTAATCTATGGACCATCCCTCTAAAATGTCTGTTGAATTAATTTAGTCCATGACTTTGGGCTTTGTCTGTCATAGTAGTCCTTCAGGGCAGGAGCGATGGTACGTTGTGTTGGACTGTTGCATGCTGAAGCCAGTTCTGGTTCCATCAGTGCTGCACTTTGACCAGTTTCATCAAAATTCATTCTTCATTAATCTAGGTCATTTTTACTGTAATACCATTGATATGACATATAGCAACCGTAGTAGTGATGACATACAGTATTATATAGCAATTATCATCATACAATTCAAATCATCGGCTGTTGCCACTCTGAATCAAATCCCCTTGAAGTACACCTCAGACTTCCCCATCCTCCTGCATTACCCACCAAGTGCACTCAGGTATTTGCACAAAAACAATCCGATGAATAGGTTTGCCTTTGCCTGAAGCAGGAATAACCCAGACTGTCTGTTCCACTTTTTTTTAATGTACACTTTATTCTCGTCTGTAGTACGTAAAAGTTTTGATTGGGCAGGGCCAGCTCGATTGGCAGATTCCTTAGTGTCGACTAACCAGGTGGCTTTTGCTAAATGTGTATCCCAATGTTTGAATGTCCCA
Source organism: Cariama cristata (assembly GCF_000690535.1). Lineage (NCBI taxonomy): Eukaryota > Metazoa > Chordata > Aves > Cariamiformes > Cariamidae > Cariama > Cariama cristata. The sequence continues at coordinate 81,727 of NW_009617948.1, forward strand.
GTACCCATAGCTCTCAGTGTAGTCTTTAACAGTCCATTATATTATTTGATATTCCTGGAGGCTGGTGCATGAAATACCAGCTCAATGCCATGGTTCTGAAACTCATAAGAGTTTCAGAAATGAGTCCTGTTGTCTGACTCTGTTCTTACTGGGGTGCTATGTCATCATATGTCGTCATAAGACTTGTTTTTCAAGGTCCAGGATACTATTCCAGGCAGTGGCATGGGGCATAGGATATGTTTCCAGCTATCTGGTGGTTGCTTCCACCATTGTAAGGACATGGCATTTGCCTTGGTGGGTTTGTGGGAGTGTGATATAGTCAATCTGCCATGCCTCCCCATATTTATATTTCAGTCATTGTCCTCCATACCAGAGAGGCTTTAACCACTTGGCTTGCTTGACAGCAGTGCATGTTTCACATTCATGGATAACCTGTGCAATACTGTCCATGATTAAGTCCATCCTTCGATCATGGGCCCATATATATGTTGCATCTCTTCCTCGATGGCCTGAGGTATCATGGGCCCATCAGGCTATAAATAATTGACCCTTGTATTGCTAATCCAGATCCACCTAAGCCACTTCAAGCTCAGCAGACTGATCCACCTGTTGCTTGTTTTGATGTTCTTCAGCAGCCCAACTCTTGCATATGTGAGCATGTATGTGACATACTTTTACAACCAGGTTTTCTACCTGAGCGGCAATATCTTGTCATAATTCAGCATCCCAGATGGTTTACCTCTGCACTGCCAGTTGCTCTGCTTCCATTGCTGTAGCCACTTCCACAGAGCATTTGCCACCATCCATGAGTCAGCATAGAGATAAAGTACTGGCCATTTTTCTTCCACAATATCTAAAGCCAGCTGGATAGCTTTCACCTCTGCAAACTGACTCGATTCACCTTGTCCTTCAGCAGTTTCTGCAACTTGTTGTATGGGACTCCACACAGCAACTTTCTACCATTGATGTTTTCGTACAATACGATGGGACTCATCAGTGAATAGGGCATATTGCTTTTCATTTTCTGGTGGTTTATTGTACAATCAGGACTCATCAGCACGCACCACTTCCCCTTCTGGTGATATTTTAAAATTTTGACCTTCTGGCTAGTCCATGATCACTTTCAAGATTCCTGGGCAACTGCGGTTTGCTACTCAAGCCCATTGTGTGGTCAGTGCAACCAACTTACTCCATGTAGCATTAGTTGCATGATGTGTAGAGGGGGACCCTCCCTTTGAACATCCAGTCCAGCACCAGCTGTCGGGGTGCCAGGAGGAGCTGTGCTTCAGTACCAACCACTTCTGAAGCAGTTCAAACCCCTTCACATCCTGCCAATATTTCTTTTTCAGATGGAGTATAGCAGGCCTTGGATCCTCTGTACCCCCTATTCCAAAACCCTAAGGGTCAACCTCGAGTCTTCCCTGATGCTTTCTGACAGAGGTTCCAGGTGGGGCTATTCTCCCTGGTTGTGGTGTAGAGCTCATTTTTAATATCTTGTCCTGCCCAGACTGGCCCAAGGGCTACTGCATGAACAATTTCCTGTTCAATTTGTTCAAAGGCTTGTTGTTGTTCAGGGCCCCATGTGAAATTGTTCTTCTTCCAAGTCACTTGATAGAGAGGGCTTACAGTTTGAATGTAATTTGGAATATGCATTCTCAAAAAACCCACAATGCTTGTGTTTCGTTTTTGCTAGCTGATGGAGACATGGCTGTTATTTTGTTGATCACATCCATTGGGATCTGATGACGTCCATCTTGCCATTTTATTTCTAAAAACCAGATTTCCTGTGCAGATGCCTTGACCTTACTTTGTTTTATGGCAAAAGAAGCTTTGAGAAGGATTCGGACTATTTTCTTCCCCTTCTCAAAAACTTTTTCTGCTGTGTTTTCCCACATGATGATGGCATCAATGTGTTGTAGGTGTTCTGGAGCTTCACCCTCTTCCAGTGCAGCCTGAATCAGTCCATGGCAAAAGGTAGGGCTGTGTTTCCACCCTCAGGGAGGTCAATTCCAGGTGTACTGGACAACCCTCAAAATGAAAGCAAATTGTGGCCTGCAATCTGCTGCCAAAGAGACTGAGAAAAACACATTAGCGGTATCAGTTGTGGCATACCACTTGGCTGGTTTCAACTCCAGTTCATATTGAAGTTCTAGTATGTCTAGCACGGCAGCACTCAGTGGTGGTGTGACCATTCAGGCCACGATAGTCTACTGTCGGTCTCCACTCTCTGTTAGACTTTTGCACTGGCCATATGGGACTGTTAAAGGGCGAGTGAGTCCTGCTGATCACTCCTTGGCTCTCCAGTTGACAAATCGTCTTATGGATGGGAATCAGGGAGTCTCGGTTGTTACAATATTGCCACTGGTGCACAGTTGTGGTAGCAATTGGCACCTGTTGTTCTTCAACCTTCAACAACTCCATAACAGAAGGGTCCTCCGAGAGACTGGGCAAGGTAGACAGCTGTTTAATTTCCTCCGTCTCCAAGGCAGTTATACCAAAGCCCACTGGTACCCTTCTGAGTCCTTGAAATACTGTCTCCTGGGGTAGTATATGCCAAGGATGCACAGAGCCTCTGGGCCAGTCACAATGGGCTGCTTTTGCCACCCATTCCCAGTCAGGCTCATTTCAGCCTCCAATACAGTTAGCTGTTGGGATCCCTCTGTCACTGCAGACATACAGATGGGTTCTGCCCCTTTATAGCTTGATGGCACTAGGGTACCCTGCAGACCAGTGTCTGCTAGAGCTTTATACTTCTGTGGATCTGATATGGAAGGCCATCGAATCCATTTAGTCCAGTAAACCCACCTGGCTGGAGGCAGGGCCTCTCTAGTCCTGGTCATAGTATTCACTACTCACTTTTTGTAAATACAAATCAGAAGTCCCTTCACGAAGATCGGGAGTAAGATCAGCCCTTCTACTCCATCTGGGGAACTGCCCACTGGAGACTGGAGTAGCAATTTTCCTGGAAGAACACCACTTTTATGATTGGTTTTCCCTGCAACTGATGTACCTGTGCCTCCAGAGTGGAGGTTTAACTTGTCAGGTAGCTAAACACCACATAGCCACTCGCTCACTCCCCCACGTGGAAACTATGAGAAAAAAATAATACTCTGTCTTTCCACGTTTTGAATTCCGGTACTTGTCTAACAGACCGTTTGTTATTCAGGCTTCTATAGAAGCAACTCTGTTTCAGCCATAATATTTTGCCTGATTGTTTGTGACATTCATTTCTAGAATTCAGAGTAGCATGAAACTCCTAATATTCCGGGTTTGTATTCAACTCTATTATAAAATTCAGACTGTCTGCTTATGAGAAGGAGGGGTTTATGATTTAGCATTGCAATTACAATCTCTAGGGGGGCTTGTTGTCCCTTCTGAGGAAACATGGCCTGGTTAAAAAATTATGTTACGGTAAGAATGTGAGTGCAACAGTGTCTGTAGCTGAAATACCTAAAACTGCCTGAGTGGCATTTGTCGCAGACCGGCAAAGCTAAAAAGGAATTATCCGGTTTAATTGGAAAAGGACTTTTGGAACAAAAAAACAACTTGAAAAAGTGTATTCAAAATTAACTTTTTTTTAACAGTAGGGAGGAACAGTGAGTGAGAGACAGAAAGAAACAGAAAAGCAGTAAAAATCTGGTTTGGTCCTGCCAGAAGTTGCCCCATTGCATCACCACCCTGCCCAGACCAGGTTGACCATTCTCCCCTGGCATGCCATGAGGAGACTGAACCTGGCCAACAAAGGGCATCTGGGGGTAGCAAGCAGGGACCCCATGGGTGTGCATGTGTCACCTGGTGGGGATTTCTTCCCCACATGTACCTTGGAAGTTGCGGCAAGCAGCATGGACACATGTACAGCTGGAGCATCCACATCTCCCACGGAAGGGGGATGTCAGTAGGGACTGCAAACCCTGGAGAGGGTGTGTGTGCTCAAAACACACACAATGTGAGTGTGCATGTAAATATGAGCCTGTGCATGTTTGGATGTAATTAAAATTTTTTGAGCTAAGTTACAGGAGAGTGCTTAGAAATTTGTAGTTGGCTGTTTAACAACTTTGACAGTGGCTAGTATTGCAGTTTATCTGTTGTATTGTCGATACTGATCCTGAATGTATAGTTCACTGAATGTTTGTTAGTTATGTGCTATTAATCAAAAAATAAACTGCTTTGATCCTGGTTTGGTTCAAACCACTTGAATTGGAAAAGTTTTCCCTGTGACACAAATCTGCTTTACTTTTTAAGTAGCAACTTGAAAACATGAATAAGAACTTCATATTAAATAAATCTCAAGGATACATTAGATAACAATATGCTTTAAATGTTAAAATAATCACAAGCACAGTTTGGAATATTTAGAATTATTAAAAAATGGAATACAAGTCAGCAAGTTTGAAGATACCTTAATGACCTGAAGGCAAAAACCACATCAGAGTTATTAAGCCAGAACTAACAATGTCAGGGTGCTATTTGAACCGAAAAGTCATTCTAAGCTTTCTCCTCTTGGGAACTGATCCCTATCACTTTCTATCAGATTGCAGTTATGATAAGACTACACAACTAATAGCCCAGGAATAGTAGGTTCTAAACATTTACATACTTTATCAAGAGTGCTGATCACAGTGACACACTTCTTAACCAAACAACAAAAGAGAGGAAGAAAAAAGCCTTCTATTTTGTGATCTCTTTTGCATATTGTCATTCATGCTTTAACTCATTTGTCCATAAAAATATCTCTGTGATAGAGAATGCCACATGATGATAATGAATAAGCACAAACCACTGACTAAATGACAAATTGTGTGCACTCAGCAGACCAGGCTGCTTTTAATTTTTTTGGCCAATTATTTCAATGTACTGCAAGAAAGGACATCAGATATGTGGCCATACAGTCGTGATTGTTCCCATTAAATATGCAAATGCTTTATTATCATATGTCATAAACCTCACATCATCTTCAGCACAAATATGAACACGGGACTGCAAGGGACTTCATAGATTAATGAGTTCAGTCTCTGCTTTTATAAGCAATTATGTTACACATCCCATTTCATAAACTAATCAAACTTTAAAATTAATTAAGCTTTTTGCCCCTCTTGTATTGGACATTTTTCCAGACTCCTGGTTTTCAGAAACCTTCTTTTAATTTCCAACATAAATTTAATTCAGTTCCAGTTTATTTCCATTTCTTTTTGCGCCAAGTACCCTTTCCCCTCTTGGATGTTTATCATTACTGATATATTTACAGAAAGTTAGCATAATCCCTACTTAGCCTTCATTTTGCAAGGCTAACAAGCCAAGCTGTTTCAGTCTCCTTTCATAAGGGAAGTTTTTCATTTCCTAGTCATTCTTGCATGCTGTACTCTGCACCTAATCTAGTCTGAGTTTTACTCCTGTGGGATACGGGGATTTTCTCACTTGGGACATCCAAGGATGTTCTTTGCCTTTTTTTCTTGGTTACATCATATTGGTGATAGTTGGTCTGTGATCAGTCAGTTCTACAATGTCTATGCCTCTATCATTACCAGCTCATGAAATCCCAGTTTACAGAAAAAATTGTTCTTACTATTTCAACAGTGCATGACTTTGTATTTTGTGCTTCTAATTTCATCTCATCCTTGTTATTCTAGTCCTCAGGGCCATCTCTCATCTCTTCCTTTCTGTACAATAGAAAAATATTCCTCTGTATTAATGATGATTCCAAAACTCACAATGTCAGTAAATTTTATCAGTATCTCCCCCACTTCTTTGCTGAGGGAACTAATGAAATCCTTAAAAGCCACTGATAACTTCTTTCCGCTCAATATCTTCCCTGTTTATTACAATTCAAACATATACCCTCTATTCTATTGTTCTTCACTTTCTCGTATCTCTTTATTTTCTTTTTGGCACCATGTCAAATACTTTGTGGAAATCCATGTATATTAGAGCTACCATCCTTTCATTTGATTACCAAACCTCTTTCAATTGTGTCTGGCATGATCTATTTTTGCTAACATAGCTTTGTGCATGATTTTATATTCCACTTGCCATCCTTTCTGTATTTTTTTTAAAGAAAGAATTCTAAATCCTTCTGAATAATGACTATTAGATTAACAAGCTTGTAGTGCGTTAGATCACTTCCCTCTCCTCCCTTCTTAAATATAGGTGTTAATTTGCTATTATGAAATAAGGTGTTAGATTTATCTTGCTAAGTTTATTCAAAATACTTGCTCCCAGGCCTGTAATTTCATGTTGCAATTCTTTCAGATATGGGGACTAGAAATTATCCAATCCCCACACAGTTGAACATGTTCAACCTTGTTAATTTTGCTTCTTTCTTCACTCTATTTCTTTCCACATTTTCTAACACTTTTTTATTGAGGAAGGAGACCTTTGCTATTTCTTTTAACAGTTTTACAAGTCTATCAGAACTTGCCTTTGGAAAACCTCTTTTACTCTCTACATGTTATGTCTTCTGCAACATTACTTTTATCAGGCCCTTTTTTTCCTTGGGTTTTCTAATTTCTTGAGGTTATTTACCTAGTTAATTCTTTAAGCTATACAGTCATGTGTTTCCTACTTTAATGTGGGATATTTTTGCCACTGAATTTTTAAAATTAAAAATTTCTATTATATTTTAGTTACTGAGATCTTCGGTCCAACTAAGTCTACTAGTTCCCCTAGATTCTCAAAATTTTCTTTTTTAATATCAGGAACCTTAGGTATGGGCCTACTTTTGAATATTCTTACATCCAGTGCAAATGAAATCAGCTTGCTAAAATTGATCAAACTATTTTCTACAAACAGAATAGCATACAGTGTTCTTCTTTCATATCATAGTCAGTTAAAAAAAGTGTATCAGCTGTTAATGGCCAATGGCTACTAGGATAAGATAACCTGCTAATTTTCACATTTAGGAATAATCAGACTTCATCATTACTAATAGTATTTAGTTTGCAGTTCATATCTGGAAACTAAAGTCTCACAAAATAACACAATTCATACAAACATTTGTGTATATCTAAATTAATGGAGATGCTAAACTACTACTAAGAGGTAAAATATGTGAACTCAGGGAAAAAACTCCTATATAACTTTAGACACCATATCTGGCACAGTTCGGGCCAGCTCACAGTGTGGGGAGATGAGTTTCTGTCCATCTGCACCTGTGAATAAAGTCATACTTTTTATTTTACCAGTGCTGTTACAGTGATTTCTTTCTACCTGTATCTGACCTCAAGGATCAAGAGGAGTTTCCCAGAAATAACATAAAAAAATACCCTTGCCATTCTTCCCTGAAATAGTTTTCACCTAAGCATACACTCTTTTATTTTCCGGAGGTATTTGGAGTTCCTAACTGAACCTCCTGGATCTGATCACAGAGTATACAGCACACCTTGACTACTGGTCACCTGTATGACAGCAGCTTAAAACTGGTTGGTGTGACCACTCTACTTTAAAATGAAATGGAAATAGAGTTTAATCTAAATCCATGTCTCAAGCAGATCCAGGCATTCTGTCATGTAAAAATGGATCCTCAGGAAAAATCTAAACATAAAGAACTAGGACTCTACAAATTATAAATATGATGTGGCAAAGTCCTGAGCTCCTTGACCAGGAGACTTGTTAAGATGAATTTATTACAATTGTTGGTATCTTTCACCTGCATGTGATTATTTTGCTGTGAAATTGATGTCAGATACACTATAGTGGCTAACAAAACACCACAAAATAGCAAGAGTCTCTCCCTCTCATAATTACATAAGCACTCCTATAAAAATCCCAAATAATTTCATTGCAGAAAAAAACTTTTGTGTTTATTCTTCAGCACAATAAAGCAGCAATACAGTGATGCCATCACTCCTACTGAATGCCTCAGGAAAACAGAAAAAAACCTTACATCATTACCAGACACCAATATTATATCTCCTTACCTAAAAAAGTGGCTGATTAAACATTATTTTTTCCAATTTCCACACGTATTTATCAGTTTAGAAAGTACCAATCATGCAAAGGAAAAATATGGGGAATGTATTAGGTCTCCGAGTTAGGAAGCAGATACAACAATAACTACCTAAAAGTCAGTAGGAAAACCTTCATTAAAGATTTCACTGGAAGTTGTCCACAAAGAAATTTCTATCTTTCTCTGAAACATGCAAGAATAAGAATTACTGGGCAGTCCATTTTTATGGCTCAGCATAGCAGCTCATGAGTTTCTACTTTTATGTAAATGTAAGGTTAATGCTTTATAAACACACCTAAGCAAAGGCAGCACATCTTTTGTGAATTGGTTGTTCCAATTTGAAAATAAGAAACTTTTCTTTTGCCATGTCCTTCTGTGTTTGGTTCATACAGTTATTCACTTGAACAAGTTTATTAAGTAGAATATACACTAAAACTACTAACTTACATTTTAAAGAATAGTCATGGAAATCCTGAGCTGTTAAGTGTAGGTATTCTCCCTAGAAATCGACTCACAAAGGCTACATGCTTCATTTCAAGCTGCAGAAACAAACAGTGACCTCTGTGTACAATCACAGTAACCAGGATTTTGCATACCCACAATGAACTGTTCAGAAATCATCAATCATCACACAAGAATCCTTTTGACAAATTGCTATTGAGTATAAATTAAAAAACACATTTCGCTTTTGGTTAAGCGAAAATGTGCATGCTGAGACATAAGATTTATTGATAAGGATTTAGAGATATAAATTCATATAGTGCTTACTCACAAAATGTCTGGTTCTCTCCCCTCTTTCACGAGTCATTTATTTACTCCTGCATTTTTATTAATGTTTTAACACTTTTATCTGATGCATTTTTATCTATTCATATGAAAAAATTATAATAACTTTTTAGCGGCTGCACTATTAAATCCTGAAATTCATTCAAAAGTATTGTATAAATGCCTATAATAAAAATCTCCAAAATTAGAGGGTAACAGACAAAATGAGTGTTACATGAATTTAAAAACTGTAATGAAATGCAGCTGAATCTTCTGTTAGATAATATCTGATCACACAACGAAGTCAGGCCAGTACTGTGATTTTTGTAAGCTCATTGGATGCTTGAACCAGCTCCATGTTGCAGTTGTGAAAGTTTTTTTCCTGTAGATTTTCAAAACAGAAGCACATGCAAGTCCGCAGTAATCTCATCCCTATGCAAATCAGTAGACCCTCCAAGTGAAGCACTTAGCCAAATATCCTCCTGAACAGTCTCTTCTTTAAGGATAAAATTGCCTATGTACCTCAGGGTTACATGCATGTTTAAGTGTCCCTTTGAATATTTATGCAGCTGCATTCCAAGAATTGGTCTTCACCAAATTAATCTTTAGATTTTTCCTCCAGATATTTCTTTGGAAGGATCAGTATGGCGGGCTGACCCTGTCTGGACACCAGGTGCTACCAAAGCCGCTCTATCACTCCCCTCC
>NW_009617949.1:0-9142 GCF_000690535.1 Cariama cristata
TTTTATTTCAGGTCATTTTCTGATCATCTCTCCTAATTCTGTATTCTGTTTATGTATAGTTAGATGCAAAATATTTTTTGTCCTAAAGTGCTGAGTAGAATTGTTTTATGATGGAGAGCAGATGGGTTCTTCAGTCTTTATTTCCTTCTTTGAAAGAGATATTGTGGCCTAAGTTAACTAATGTTTGTAAGGCAGTTTAGGGTAATTTCATGAACACAGCTAGTGCAGAAATAAAACACTGGATCTGGATCCCTCACATTTGCTGAAGTTCAAAACCATGTCGTGGGTGTGATGAGCACAGTTTGTGACTAGCAACAGCGATGAGCATTCCAAAGGACAATTTATCTTCCCTATTTCAGAGACCATATTTAGGATGCGATGTGTCATAAGATTATTGTCTCATCTCAATCTACTTCTCATCATTTATTGTAGAAAGAACATATGGAACTATCCTAGAGTAGCCTGACTTTGTCAGTAGCTAATGTTAGGTAAGATGAATATGATGTTGTTAACTAAATCTGCATATTTTCACTGATTTTAATGGAGCAATGCAGAACTGTGGAGTCCAAAGTCTTTATCCACGAGGAGGAAAAGCTCAAATCAAAAATGGAAGTGCACTTGGAAATTACAAGTTACAGCTTACCAGAATTGTAAAGGGAAATAACGATGCTTTGAGTCAATACATTAGCAGTAAGAGGAATTGGTCAATTAGTCAGCAGGTTGGAATTGGCTGAAATAATTTCAGACTAGTTGATAGTCATCTTCAGGAAATGAAGAGCAACTGAAACATCAGAGAACTGGAAAAAGATGTGGTGCCTAACCTCAGGTGGTAAGATGAAATGTGTACACTGAATTTCAGGCTTTGGAATAAAGATCAAACAATCTATTTGTAAGCATTTAGAAGATAATAAGGCAGTAAGTAACAGCCAACATAGATTTGTTAAGAACAATCATGTTAAATCAATACAATTTCCAACTATTCCTTGTGGAAGAGAGAAAAGTGAAATATGTAGTTTTTCTTGGTTGCTCTAAGGTTTCTATTGCAGTTTTAGTTGACATCATAATCAAAGTAGGTTAAATACAGTATAGATGAAACTATTGTAAAGTGTGTGGGCAGAGCACCAGACAAGAAAGTATAATTGTGTGCTGTTTGCTATCAAAAATTCTACGAAGCTGGGTTGTGCAGATGTCTGTTCTGGGTCTCATACCATTTCTTTTTTAACAATAATTAGGAGTACATTTATTTAATGGTAACAAGCTGGAAAAGTTACAAGTACTTCAGAGGGCAGAAATATAATTCAAAACTACCTTGACAAGCTGCATAAATGCTTGAAAAATAGGAAAAAAATTAGAAAGAGAGCGAGGTACTACATTTAGTAAGAATAATCTGCACCTGCAACATGTGGAATGATTGCCTAGATAGTTCTATAGAATGTAATCAGGGAGATACTTTAATTCTTAAACTGATCATCAGTTAGCAATGTCACACAGTGTGAAAAACAGCAGTTTTCTGATACATGAATAGGAAAGTTATATGTAAGAAATAAAATAATCCTTCCACTGCCCACAAATGGTCTTAATTAGGCACAATCCAGAGGCTTGTGAGAATGATCAGAGGTTTAGAAAAGACAAGATACAGGAAACAAAATCTGAAAGGAGTGAATCATGAAGTTGTGATATAAGAGGAGGAATTATGACAAACATATGTAATAAAATTGCTTAGGGAAATAGCCTGTTGTGTGTGCTCACAGGGGTTAAAAGGTGAAGAACTGATTTGAGTAGCAAGGGGAATTTAGCTTGTATATCTCCAAGGATGGAAAGTCCACAACCTCATCTCTGGGCAGCCTGTTCCAGTGTTTAACCACCTTCACAACAAAAATGTTTCCTTTTTTTTTCTTCAAAGTGGAATTTCACGTATTTCAGTTTGTGCACTTTGACTTTCCTCTGGATGTTTAAGCCCTTTCACTGGATATTTAAGTCTGTATTTGCTCCATAAATTATAACTTGTTTGGAGGAAATGCAAAATCTCTAGCTTCTGGTACATTGCAGGAAAGCAACCAAGGACAGAAGACAGTCAGAACTTTATGAATTAATAATAAAATATGTCACAAATCCTATTCCACAAAGTAAATTGAAAAGTATTGTGTGATATTTTAGCCCCATCTTTCCATTTAAAGTCATTGAGAGCCCAATACTAATACAGTTTTCAATGGCTACCAAATTTATACTTTAATATTACTTTGATTTATGTGTATTAAAACTTTATAATACCTCAAATTTAAAGTATAAGGGAGGGTATTCATTTGTACATGAAATAACTATTACCTTATTGTCAAATAAGATATTAAGCTATAAAGATTTTTCAAATGTGCATTATTTTTCCCTTGATAATAAAGTTTATATTTTCTTGTTAAACAATGTTCAACCAAAAAGTCCAATAAGAGCAGCTGCTTTTCAGACTGAAGGAAAAGTTGAGCATATGTACAAGTGCTCATTCCTATTATATTCTCATTCTTTCTTTAAAAATGTAGCAAGACTTAAGAAGTGTAAAACTTAAAATGTAAACTATTTTTAACTGATTAAAGAATCACAAATATTGAAACTTACTTGTAATGAATTAATGGGCTTTAAATTTTATAAGTTTTAGAGAATATTGATTACCTTAATTTTTTAAATGCTGAAATGTTTGTGATGAAGTTTTTCTATGGGGACAGTAGAGTAAAAGAGTATTCAATTTATGCATTTTTATTACCAAAAAGTATCTGATTTGAACCAGTCTGAAAAAGAAATATTAAATATTTGAATTCATAAGATCTTCCCAAGCTGAGACAAATTAATGTAACTGAAATTTTATGCCAAGACCATTTGATTGAGTTAGCTTCCTTGTGAACTGAAAACAATTCAGAGGTCCTTTTTACATCTCTTTTATTACTTGTTCTTCAACATGCAACACTTCAGCTGTCCCTCTTTCATTAAAATCTAATTTTCTCCCTTTTTCTTTTAAAAGACTTGTTTCATAAACAAAAGGGTTTGCAGAGGCAACATGGCAATAAATTCCTTGTTAGGTTGCTTACAGTTTGCTTTTCTGATTAAACCTCCTTGAACAAACTGCAAGCATACTTTTAACATGGGCTGTTAATTCAGAATGCAAATTATCTCCACACTCATTATCTTTGCCTCATATTTCTACCTCTTTCAGGAAAACCTCCATTCGTTTCTGTATGTTTGTCTTTTTACAATGGTTAGGCTGAATGATGGTCTCTGTCCTGGTTGCAACTAGTTGTAACACCTTGCCTATTTGAACTTAATTTACTTAATCTGATGAAGAGTGGGGATCAATTAGGCAACATTTGGTGCCTCAGTCCTTTGCTGGATCTAATCCCATGTTAATGCTAATGGTTAATAAAATAATATTCTGTCCTGCATACAGAAGGCCTGCAGAATGTTTAAGCAGTCAAAGATTTAGATGAGTTTAAGTGTCTTATCTACTGCTTTTTTTATAGGAGTCTTTTGCTTCACTTCAGTATATACCTATGTACTTTATGTTTAAGGTGTGAGTCATAGATTTACTCATCTTTCAAGTATGGAGTTATTAGACTGTGAGTTTCTCAAAAGGAGGAAAAGAATAAAATTTATAGAACACTTGTACCTGAAATTAGATCTGTTCATCTAATGCATCCTTGAATAATTTATTTTGCAAAAAATGGTGAAATTCATCGGATAATCTGATCTGCAATGAATAACTCAATTACCTTGACATGACATAGTATTACATGCAGTTCCAGTTGCTATAGTAAGGCTAGAGAGAGGAAAAAATGCATAACTACCCACCTGCCAGTTCTGCAGGAAAGGAATGAATTTTGAAGTTTGCCTTCAGGAAAGGTGGTTACATGTCTGGAACAATTGCTGTGTGCATCACAGTAAAAAAAAGTTTGCAGATGATTTCATCCCACTTGACTTCTGCATACTACTGTGGTAAGGACAACTTCTCTGAGAAACTTGACACCTTTTATCACTAGTGGGCGTCTAACTCAGCGGCAGAAACAGATGGAGTCAGGGAAATCGCAGCATCTGTCACACAGACAGCTATGAAATGCATAAACATTTTTTGTGAAGGTGAAAATTGGCAGATTATTCTTCTGGTTGTAGTACAAGACCATGAGGTCTGGGCTACAGAGCTAGCTCCTGGATGAATCATTCTCACAGGTGAAAGTCACCAGTTTCCTCACCTACATGTACATTCATCTTGTTCTAGATTGGGGCCAAGTACAAGACGGCCAATTAGCTGTGGCTAGAGTAGATAACTGTTGGGGAGGTAGGTGGATACAGTTTTCACTGGCTACCAAATTTATACTTTAATATTACTTTGAGTATTAAAATTTTATAATATCTCAAATTTAAAGTATAAGGGAGGGTGTTCATTTGTACATGAAATTCATCCTATTCTAGATTGGGGCCAAGTACAAGACAGCCAATTAGCTGTGACTAGAGTAGATAACTGTTGGGGAGGTAGGTGGATAATGCTGGTAAGTCTAAAGAACAGCAGAGTGAGGTGGTGTGCTGGAAGATGGAGACTCTCCAGAAGGTGCTTTTTTTGATATTACCAACATTGAGAGCTTCTGATTGTGCTACTGTTAATGTAATTTCTAGGCTTTTCCAGAAAAAAGGGAAGCTGGGTAGGGAACAGAGACTGTAGACTTTGTATCAGAGGACCACATGCTTGGGAAAAATGATGCCTACATCTGGCTTGAAGTGCATAAACATTTTGCCAAGATCTGTGACTGTCAAACAAGATATGGGAGTTTGTAAAATTCTGCTCCTAAATTTTGGGAGCTGACTCAGCTCGCAATTTTCAGTGTTTTGGTACGCTGGGATATAATGCTTTCTAATGGATGTGGGCAGGAAACAGTGGAAAAAAGTAATTCAGAGAGGACAGAGTCAATGTAACTGCCCAAATTAAGTAAGATGAATTCTGAGATGGGAAAGAAAAAATAAAAATACCCCCAAAATGAAATATATTAGAAGGATGTTTGAAATCAGAACCACTTGGGGGCCTTGTCTGCAAATAAGCCAAGCAATGTAGGAAAAAGTCACTTAATTTGGCTGAGGTGAGTGAATTAACTGCCAGCAGTCCACACTCGTAAACCAGATATGAAAACTGGAGAATAACTGGGGATTAAGCTGATAAATCATTTTACTTAGGTAATGGGTAACCTATTTGCTTTAGAAGTCAAAACTGGGAACTTGATGATTAACAAAATGTTAATTGTCAAATGCTGTATGTAATTGAAAATGTTAACATTGCTTTATAATTTTAGATGTTTGCACATCATTCACTGTCACTAAAAAATCATGTCCTTCTCATAGAGAACTAGTGTATAGATACCAGTATGGTGTTTTGTCATGACAGAACGCATAATGTCCATTTCTACAGCCAACTGTCATGTGAAGTGATCAGTGTGGTATCATAAAACCCATAATTATTTGGTTGTCCTTCATCACTTCATCTCAATTCAAACATGGCTTTCATCTGTGTGTACAGTGGCATAAATCTGGGGCTCAGTTTTCTAGCTATTTGATGCACTGCAAAGAAATATGAAAATAAGATACTTGAAAAGGAAAAATCATGAGGAGCTTGCTGAATTTTCTGTCCTCTCCTTTAGACTTTTGGAATTATTGGAACTGTAATGTTTAACTAAAATTCAGGGTAATAAAGTAAAGAAATCAGATGTCTGGCAGTCACTTACTACCAAATACTCCAGTTATTCTTTGTGGAATTGTCAGAGGCATTAGCTCCATGTAAAAAGGGGAATTTGAAGTGCTGGAGTTCTCCTAAGATTTACGTAATGTGAAATCTGTGGAATAATTGAGATTACACTTTACAGCTTGTTGGCATCCAGTTTTACACTCTATCAACTGCTATCAAGGCTCTTTACTATTTCTTATATTGTTATTTCTGTAAATTGAGGCTGAGGGTAGGAATACACCAGTGAAGTAACCCAAAATAGGGAATCTCAAGACAAAAGACTAAAGATAAATGCCTCAGGGCAACAGTGTGCAAATGAAAGACTATTCTGGGAAGAGATTACCTTGCCTCAGGATTAAATTCCCTTGGACTGAAAATGAAGTAAAATTTCTTGGTTTAAGGCAGATTTAGCTCAGCTCAGTGTTTTTCTTTATGTAGCCAGAACTGTTTCTTTAAATTAGCTGAGATTGCTCCATATTATCCTATTTATGTACTTATACCCTTACTTTGCAAATTATATTCCTTGCTTTCCAAATATATCCTGTTATTTAATTAGTAATTTTGTATCAACTTCTAAAATGTCAGTCTGAAGTTGCATAATATAGTTCTCTGTACTTAGTATTTAACTGTTTCTTAAACAAAATGTTACCAATATTCATTGTGAATGTTATTTCTGCATTAATGACAGTGTGAATATCATATCTTTTTAATTTTAGCAAAGTAGCCTTTTATTCAAAAATACATATTTTCTGCTCACTCTTCAATCTCAAATGTAATGAGATACAAAGGTGAAGTCTATAATATATGAAATCAGAATTATGTTTTGTTTAGATGACCTTTTAAAATGAAAAATCATTAAATTTAAGTAGTGCTTGTTAATTTGATATTTTGATAATTAACAATTGACTGAAAAATCGTGCAAAAACGTGTACCCTCTGACTGCTGAAAGAGCTGGTATAGTTTTCTTGGAACAGGTATCTTTTGTAAGTTTGCCAGAACCTGAAAAAATTAAGTAGAAATGGAGTGCCTTCACTAAAAGATGAGCTATAATTGAATAAAGATCAGTTAGTAGATGCTGAAAATATTGGTATAGATTTACATTTAAAATTGACAATACTTTCCCTCATGTCTGAGAATTATGAAATCTGTGTCAGGCTGCTAAAAGCACTTGCCACCTTTAAGAACAGTTTCTGAGCGTTGTCATCTTTTAGTAACATTTTAGCAGAGGTGTAGTTAAGCATGAGCTTTTTCTGTTACTGGACTATATGACGTTTTTTTCTGATCCAGCATGCCTTTTGTTATCTTCTGATTTGACATTTGAGTGCTGGAGTTCACTTAAAGCACTGTCGTTATCTAAAGACTCTAGTGCTTTCACATTTGTCTTTAGAACTTCTGTATTTGTTGTTAGGTCTATTTATCTTTTTGTAACATCATAGCATATTCAAGAATGTGGCAGAACATGATAAAGATCTCTGAGCGAGGAAATCAAAGGAAATGTAGCCAGATGTCTGAAATAGAATTTGACTCTACAAGTTATTTGACACACTGAAAATGACTTAAACTTCTAAAAAACTCCAAAGTCCATAATTGTTACCCACAGTGTCTTCCTCAGAATCATAGAATGGTTGAGGTTAGAAGGGATATCTGGAGGTTCCTTGGCGTCATCTCCTTTCGTAGGCCAAGGAATCCTTTTCTAACATATTCAATTATCTGACTCAACTCATGGTGCCTCCCCATTTGATCTGAAATTTCTCTAACATCTGGGTTTTTTGAACAGACTGGATGCTTCATTCCTGTAGATGTATACTTATTGCCTATGCCTACTGGGACCAGAGACTAAAAAGAGTGGTGAAGGTGTCCTATGAGAACATATTTGACAGGACCAGGCCCTTTGGAACAATATTTGTTTTTATGTAAGTGACATCTTTTGTATAATATTCTGGAAATAGAATTGGAACATTTAAGATATGCTTTTTTTACTGCCAAATTTAGAGTAGTTAAAATATGTAAATTAACAGAAACAAAGAAAAAATTTGGCAATCTTCTAATGTTTTCATCTGCTTGGTAAGACTTTATATTTGTGTCAGAAATATCGCTTCTCCCTATTTCCCTGCTATATCCCAATTTGAGAATTTCTCCAAGTTGAAGACCCTAGCTGGGCTGCATATGTTTTCCCGGTTGAATGACAGGAAGCGGAGCACAGTGAGTAACTCTTCCATTTCATTGTCAATATGTCTGTGTCAGAATGATTTGAAAATGAAACAATTTCAAAAGACTAAAATTTCCACCTTTATTGGGGAAGAGAAAATGTAAAACTTCTCTAATTAGTTAATTCTATGTTCTGAAAACATGCTCCATTAAAAAAAGGGAAATATTTTCCTATTGTTTTTAATTAAGACTTCTAGTTTTGTAATTGAACAAACAAAAGAGACTGTAATTGTGTCTAGATGGAAGCTAAAATGCTGTACCAGGAAATGGCCACTCAGGCTGGCTAATTCTCATGCTCTTTCCCAGAACACCGATTACTGGACATTACTTGAGACAGCTTTTTGAGTTATATACCCTTTTCATCTGACCAGCTTAGCAATGATTGCATTCCTATTTATTTTCTCCTAAGAATATGACATTTTGCACATACCTAGAATGCAATGCAGCCTTCAAACTATTTGTTGAAGGAAATTATACTTACTGCAAATGTATTTAAGCTGATGATAAAAGTATTTTAAGCTGGTGATACTTTGCACATATAGCTCTTGCTAACGGATCAGAAATTAACGGAGAGAAGAGAAGCCAGTTTGTAAACCTCACCCTCATGCAAGTGAGCCATTACTCGCATGAATGATCACTGAGTCTTCACTCTCACTGCATCAGAGAACTGCTTGTGAAAACTCATTATTTTGTAATCAGAAGACAGGGACACAGGGTAAACTTATGCTGTAAGTGTACCTTCAATGTGAGATTTGTCATATGGAAATACTGTACTCATACAGTCTTACTTCAGATTTTTCATGTGGCATTTAGCCACAAGGAATGTAGTTTACTTGACGTACTTGAGATATTAAGGATCACATTCTAATTTCAGACGAGTATTTCTGTGAATCTCTAAACATATGGCTTTGTGGTTGTGTTGGAAATTTTCAAGAAACGTGGAGGTGTATGTTTGAAGTTGGAAGCTGACCCATAACACTGTGTAATACAGTAAAAGTGTTCTATTTTTTTCTGTAATGGTGCATGCAGATGAACAGTTTTATCTCTTTGCACTGGTTAACTGATCAGAAAACATATTTCAGCATGAAGATCAGATATATGTTAACTCCTTCCTTCAGATACTCTCGTAATGTCATTCACAAAGACATTTGTAGAACACGAAGTGGCATGCATATAGTTTGCTGTAGG
>NW_009617949.1:9165-9587 GCF_000690535.1 Cariama cristata
TTCTCCTCTAAATACTCCTCAGACAGTGTGATCTTACATGGCTTTGAAAGAGACATTTTGTGATGGAGTGAAGGTCAAGAGAAGAATTCAAGTGAACAGGGGGAAGTAAACAGGGAGGGGATATTTATGGATAAGCTGAGGGAGCAGGGCCTGCTAAGCATAAAAGATCTATGAGAAATCAAGTTTTGATTGTAGGGAATCTGTGCAAGGATTAGTTCCCATCCTTCCTTTACTCCTGGCAGCATGAACTCAAGAGCTTTTGCTGCTAATGGCTTCTCCAGCATTTAACTTAAGTGACTGTCCCTAGGCTCATTCCTTCAAGCTGACAGCCTCTCAACCTGCTTAATACCAGCTATGCTGTGTTCATGAGGAGGCACTCCTGGGGCCTTGTAACCTGCTATGTAAGCTCTGTTCCTATTCCT
>NW_009617949.1:9618-21928 GCF_000690535.1 Cariama cristata
CTGCTGCTCTCAGGGCCTCAGTGCATCCCTCTGCGTTCCTACATTTCCCTCCAAGCGATGCAGCAGAAAGAGCTTTTGTCTAATTCCATTAAAGGTATTGAAATAACATACAGAAATGCAAAGAAATGTAGGTGAATCACAGTAAAAGTGGTTCTCTTCCCTTAAAAAGAATATTTTCATTATTATAGACTTACCTTATTTTGTCTAAAAAAAGATGATATTCAATTAGAAAAAGAATAGGTTTACATGCACAGGAAAGAACATACCTTTAATAATAAGCAAACACCTGTTGGGTACTTTAAATTAGCAGTTAGTCCAGTCTCAGAGGAGGTTGTCTTACAGTCTCGTGACAGCTATGTTAGTCTCTGCTTTGTCCTGAAAACAGCTTAGTACCCCCCATGTTGCTTTGTTATGCCAGCTCTTTTCTCCCAGTGTGCTAAAAAAGGACTTTTTTACTTCTTGAATCATTCACGTTACAGAGTAATAATTCTTTTAAGTCAGTTCATAATCTTCCATGCTTACACTAATTCAGAAAGGTATGTTTAATTTTTCCTGAGACCTCTTCAGTTCCGCTCTCAGAGTTCAGTCTTACAGCACTCCCCACTCATTTGGACCTTCTTGCTGTTTCTTGGCCTTTAACATTCAAATAGTTCTCACTTAAGCTTTCCCCTTTTAGGTTTATCCGTGCACCTTAGGAATGCCCTGCCTTTCAGTTCTAAGCTCACTTAACATGCTCATTATAGCTGTTGTCTCAAATTTCTTTTTGCCAAGTTGATCTGGACTACTTCCAAACCAGTTCCTGTCATTTTTATGCACTGAAGCTGCTCTCGGAAATGCCTCTAACACATCTTGTAACTCCTTCTTTCTCCTTGTCCTCCTTGCTGGTTTTCAAAATTCTTGCTCAATCTTTCCTTAAACTGGATGTCGTTTTGATATTATTCACTCATTTGTCTTTTGGCTGACTGTCTCCAAGCATTTATTTATTATTTGTTTCTGTGGACTACTTTCTTCATTATGCATTCTCCAAACTTCCTATGCATTGCCAGCTTGTTTCCTTATCTCTCTTTTTCTCAGAGGACAGGAAGCAGGGTGATTTCAGTTAATGATACTGTTAAGGAAAGACCTTGCATTTTCATCCCAAAGATTTGCAGCTCATATTTTAGGCTTCCTGGGTCTCATCTGTTGTTCAAGACTGCATGGATTTAATCATATGGATTTAATTTCTAAATCTGTGTTCTTCTGCTTTAGCAGTTTTCTGTACTTATTGATGTCAACATTATCATTCTGCAGCTGGTACCTGCAACAGAAGGACTGTTTGGTCTCCTGTCTCTCTCTTAACTGTGATCCATGCTTGTAAGTTTTGCAAGCTGAATTACCTTGATTTAAAAATGTGGGAAAGACTGCACACCTCACAAAAATACATGTCTAGACCTTCATAAAATAAGGCAAATATAATAGCCAAAAATAATTTTGCCTGAGTAATGCATTTTATTCAGGAAGCAACTATGACTTTTTTGAAGAAAAGTTCTATTGTGCGTTGACTGGAAGTGCTTGCCAGAATAGCTCTAGTATATGTTTACTAGGAAATTCAGTACTGTCATGCTTTTTGTGTTAATATTTCTAAATCTGATACTTTATGTTCACTCAGTCCAAAAATTCTTGTCCAGGCTATCATCTCATGTACATCTCTCCTATTGGTCCCTGCAAAATTATAGTTTTCTGAAATAATTATTATAATTTTTAATTGTAATTTTTTCAGTTTTGTTGTTTGAATTTTGCTTCTTTTGAGCCAAATTCAGTAATGTCATAGAATTTATTTAGTGGACCAGTGTCACTGAAAGCTGTGATTGATAACCTAGTAAATTCAACTCAAACCAGCAACCTGATGCAACATTCCTGTTCCTCCATCCGCCCATGATGTGTGATCTCTGTAGCTGTCAAGACTTGTTTTCCTTGCCAACTGCCATGTATAAAATTAGTCTGAGATAAAATACAAACTCAACATCACACTGAGACAAAATTAAGGCACGTGCCAAGTCAGAACAATCACAAACAAAAGATTAGTGGGACAAATGCTGTAGAGGAGATCAACCTGTCTTTACAGGTTCATCAGCCAACCTCAGGTTCAAAAGTCATTGCTCCTGTGAACATCACAGGAGTATTGGTCATCAAAGAAACACTATAGTAAGATCACCTTAGTGTAAATATCAGTGGGCAATGTGAAGAACAGTCAATCTGTTCAGTAAGAGACACATTCTTCTTTCAAAGAGAAATTTGCTTGAAGGGTTAAATTGTCTTAGAAGATGCTAGATGTGCTTCACAATCTGATCTTTGGGAATTTTTCTTGCGATTTCATCTACAATTGAACTAACACTAAACTGAAATAAAAATCAAGCTTGATAGTAATTATTGTGCCCCAAATTTACTACATGTTCAAAACATAAGCTGGCATAAAGCTGCACTGAGTTGTGTTTTTATTTCGTTGTTAGTTTCTTTTACTAGGGGTAACACAAAGCATTCCCTCCACAACAAAAAAAAAAACACAAACAAAATAAAGAAAAATCTTGCTACTTTTGATTTGTGAGAATAGAATGCATATGTCACAAGACATTCCTGGTGAAAAACTTCCAGTGAAAAGAAAATTTCCATCTCTTACACTGTCCAACTTAAAAGCCAAGTTCAGAGAAACTTTCTCAAGCTGGGGAATCTAAATTCAGGTAATACTTCTATACCTGCAAATTCTAGTTACAGACCAGAACTCTGATCTATGAATAGGTATTTGTATTTTATAGGATTACGTTTGAGGTAGGGTAACCTAATACCTAATGCTTTGCATTGGGATGCAAGGGCTGTGACTGTACCAATAACTTAACAGACCCAGGCACTTCAGCACTATCCTGTGATCATCAGTTCTGCTTAAAAGCATGCCATGCTCCTCGGCTCAGTTTCTGCCACGTGCAAACAAGTACTGGTAATGCTTGAGTACTGTCTGGGGAAATGGCATGGTCCATGGATCTTTCCCAGGAGGTCATACAGACTGGCTGATGAGATAGCTTAGCTGTGAAGATGTGCTCTGTTCCATCCACTCGCACTTAGGGGCAGGTAATGAACCTTGGACATTTTGTTAACTAATATAGTTGCAACTATATTTCTGACTTTATTCTAGTTTGGCCTCTTAGATGTCTTTTCACAAAGCAGTTCACTTGTTTAACCCTATTTTTGGTTCCCTAAGGCTGGTAAGTAATAGTGGCACATTGCGATTCCCTGATTTTAATCACAGAGAAAATAAGGAAAGGGTGGATTCATTTTAAGTCATAATTTATGAGACTAGGAAAATTTTTGCTTCATAGCACCAAAGGAAAATTTGTCTTCTCTACTTACTTTCACTTTATATTTAATATTGTATTTCAAAATTGTATGTAAAATTGTATTCTCTCCAATTACTATTTTGTTTACTTTAATGGCTGAGAGATGACAACTGTGGGTTTTGGGATCAGCTTCTGGTTTCCATTATCCATTTTTGTATTTTTAAAGTTTTCTTTGTCAATATTTCCATGACTAAAGAAAAACATTTCATAATAGTGAAAAAATTTCTGAAAATGTTTCCACTGTGATGTACATGTTACAGGTTTTACAGCTTCATCTGCTGGTGGTATTTGTAAGAAGAACCTTTCTCCCAAATAAATGGCAAAATGCTTTGCTTCTGGAGTGAGATCATCTCCTTAAGATCTACACAGCTGCTGGGAATTCAAAGGAATCACAGATGTAACATTTAGGTGATGTAAAAGTTCCTTAATTAGAGAAACAAAAGTTACATGGATGCACCCAACAGCCTTCCCTTTGCTCTTTTCTGGAGAAGATATATAAAAGAAAATGCCTAATCTGTACTAACTCATGTGAATCTGTCCATGGTAAAAATGCAAGCCTGTACTAAACCTCATCGGATGACTGAGACACCAAACTACAGAGGGAAGAATAATATCTTCTTAATCAGTGAAAAGAATTGCATGAAAAACAATGTGGTATGTACAAATATCCTTTGTTGAAAAGGTTCATTAAACTTGATGTACGCAAAAGCTGATGTATTCTATACTCATCCTTTAGATAAATGTAAGTAATTGCAATCTAATTTTCTGACTGTCTGAATTTCACACTGTTGATTATTTATGTCACAAGAATAATGTAGGTGCAACATAAGGATTTAACTGGACTCTCAAGTTTTCAGTTTAGTTTTAACTGGCTTTTCCAATGGAAGGATACTTCGGGAACATGCTCCACTGTGCATACATTTGTGTGTCTTTCCAGCAACTTTTTACTGAAAAGTCTAGCTGTTAGTTGAGTGTTGTAGTACCAATTGCAATGTCAACTGAACTTGACAGAGGACTAGAGATCTCAGAAACATTAAATTTACAGCCAAAAGAGAAGCAGAAAGGAGGAAAACTATGTTGGGGATGGAGCGAAAGGGGGAAGAATTCAGGTTTTGAGGAAGAAGAAAAAAACTTTATTGGGACTACTGGAGTAGCAGATGACAACCAAAATTCTGCAGCTTTTTGAATCTGAGCTTTAAACCTACATAGTCATACTTGCAGAAATGTATATCCTTGTACATTGTTTTCACTCACTGTTTTGTAGGGCACATAGTCTCTTAAATTGTTAACTAACAACTTTATAATTCGTATCAAAGCATATTTTAAGGGTCAAACCTTAACTTTAGTTTCTATAAACATTCTTTTTTTACAGAGATGTTCTCTTATTTCTGAACTTTATTTATTTTTCTATTCCATGTAAATTTTATAGTACTTCTAATGGCAAGACATTCAGGACACTCTAACAATATGTGTTTTGTTGGTTTTGTTTTGTTAATTCTCAGAAAACAGCAAACCATTCATTTTTTCATACCTGAAAATGTTTAATCCTAGTAAGTGATTAATATTGCTACAGACAAAAGTTCCCTAGGAACAACCATACATCTGGTAGCAATATAAAAATAGAGGGCACATCCAACTCCATTTGTAAGTAGATTTCTATGCTCAACAGAAGTGGGAGTCTCAAGAAACTCTATTCCGTTTCCTCCCCAAGACTTCAGCGATTAAACTTATGTCAATTCTGACATATATTTGCCCTACCTTTTTTTGAAGATGGCCATAATGGAGACTAAATATTACTAGACAGGCTGTTTTGTTATTAATGACATGAGAATTTTTTTACTAATGTATCACTTGATTTTTTTCCTACTGCATGACTTTTGGCCCTTTTGACTGTGGAGGCAGAAACCTAATTTTTCCTTTCTCTTTGCAGTAGTCTTTATCTGCACACACACATACACAAGTGTGCTCATAGGTAAATATATATAACTGTATATAAATACACATATATGCTTCCCTCCTCCCTTCTTCCTTCACTTCCTAAGCCTTACTCTTGGCTTAAGGTAAGCCAGATCATTCAATATTTCATTTCAAAGTAGTTGTGATTCTTAGATTTATGATTGTTTTTGTTTGTCTCCTCTAGCCAACATTTTGCTTGAAATGAATGCCCAATACTCTGAGTATTCCTATCTTGCCAACTCTGAACAGGACTGGTTTATATTTCTACTTACTTGTTATATTCACATGTGATGTCTGCATTTTTTGCAACAGACCGATACTTTTGGCACATGTTCAGGTTAGGATCCCCTGTAGCCTCCTTTTTTTTTCCCCGACTTATCTAATGTTATCTCCTCAAGTTTTAGTCTGTATTTGTGCAGCTGATTACTGCAGCCTTATTTGCTGTCTACTACACATGTCCATACAGTTCCTCACTAATTGCTCCTTATTTTTTCTTCTATCATGAGCACTTGATTTCTAATCTTGCCCTCCAAAGCACTCTCATGTTTGTGTCAACTGAAAATATAATCAAATATTAAGGAAACAGTTGGTCAACATTAGACTGAGGACAAGACCTGCGCAACCTCACTCAATATATTCTTCTGTTTCAAAGTGAATCGATAGCTGCTCTTTGAGCAGGGTAACCTGGAAATTTTGATACAAATTTTAGTTTAATTCCATACAGTGCATGTACCCCTAGTTCGTTCATGAGACTACAACATGAAGAGCATAAAAATCAAAATGTCTGCTGCTTCTCTCTTGCTATGGAGGAACTCCTGGCAGCTCTTCAGTTTCTTCCAGTGCCCTGTGCCAGTGGTCTCACACACTTGCAGATGTCTCGCTTGTCTCAGCGGTCTGTAATCTCCCCTTCCTGTATTCTAGGGCATGATCCCTCCCTGCTACTCAAATTAACTGTCCCAGCTGCCAGCTCATTGTTGACCTTTTCTCATTAAGCACCTCAGCCTATTGAAAGCCATGTCTTGACCACTGCCAGGACATGGGGGAGGGATAGGGGCAGGAATTGCCCTAAGTGATGGAACAACAGTGAATTGTATGTGGCAAGGCTGAAAACGCTTAATTCCTCCTTCTTCACTTCAGGAAAAGACTGAAAGATCTTAAGAATGTGTGTTTCACAGACTAGAGAACATGTTCACGTGGCCCGAAGAGCATAAACAAATTCTCAAGAATATGAGGATCCGTTTAGAAAGCATTTTTAAATATCAGTGGATGGAGTAATATTTGCCTCAGTGTGCATGCATCCTGACGCAATCAGAGAAGTGACCTCCGCTGTTTCTACTTAGCTGATTTGAGTATCAACTTTGAAGCCCAGTGATGGCATGTTGCTATTGACATTTACTGTTTAGTCACTGTTCATGGAATGAGGGCAAGAGATGAGATTTATACCATTTTGGCTTGGAAACTAAGGATTCAAAGTGTGGAAAAGAGCAGAGGAAATTATAAGAATAAGGTAGAGGAAAAAGGAAGCAAAGAATAAAAACAGTGGTGGGGAGAGGAGGGGCACATTTTTTCAGGGAGTAACAAATGTGACAAGAAAACATTTGGACAACGAAATAAATGCTTGTCCGGGATTTGTGTCAACTTTCTACTGATGTCAGTAGGTGTAGTGGCCCCTGCACTGCAGACAGTATATAGTCCTGAATTTATACCTCCTGCTACAAATAATCGTGTTTTGATATTGCCAAAGCCAATAAGCATGTGAAAATTGTGAGCCGATTAGGTAACAGAACAAGTGAAACTGACTTTTAAGTTAAGATGCTTAAAAACAAATTGCTGTTCTCCCTACTTGCTGTTTTTAGAGCCCGTGGGCTCAGCTTGGGTCTTGTTCTTGGGCTGCACTCTGAGTGTTTCTTGTCTGAAGCTGAAATTCCCGCATGGACCCTTGGCTCCAGGAGAGGGAGCTTCAGCAGGCACAATTACTGTGAAGTCAATTTGCAATGAAATATTTAAATAGTTACTCTCTTACAAACAGAATTGATACTTTTGGTCAAAGTGGAGGCAGAATTTGATCTGATCAGAACATAGGTAATGCTCTAACTCTTTTTTGTCACCAAGCACTACTACTAATAATTGTTGGTTTTTTAAAATAAAAAACCAATGACAACTGAATATAAACGTAAATCTTCTTGAAAATGAACATATTTAAACTTAAGCACATATTTAAGTAAATTAGGCCTAAAACTTTAACTTCTTGTATTGTTCTAATAGCTTTCAGTGTGAGTTTCTGAAAATAAAGAACAAGTTGGCTGCTTTCCATTCAGGCTAGGTGAGGAATAAATACATGCCTTTTCATTTATTGATAGCTTAAATAATGAATAGGGACTACAAGTTCAGATAGCTGCTAGGGCATTTTATCAATTTTAGTTTCTTGGGAGGCCAGTATAAATGCACCGTTGTTAGGAGCAATCTAACCTGCAGGTGTACTTGTGTGTTTTTATGTGCATAAGTGTGTTAAATCTGAAACAAAACAGAAAAGAGCTTGAAGACAGAGGGCAAAGATACGCTTATAATTAAGCCCTTGGTGAAATCCAGTAATAGGTTTTGGGGCGCAAAGTGCTGATAAAGAATACAAGAGTCAAGAAAACAAATAGTGAATCACTTGTACCAAGACCAAAACATTTTGAATTCCTACACCTCCACCTTAGGGTAGAAATTGTCCTATAGCTTTCAGGGTAACAAGACAACTGAAATATACATAGCTCTGCTCTTTGATGCCTTACAGAAATCCTCTAACTTCCTTGGAGAGCTTGAAAAACTGGCAATCGGTACCTGAACAGCTATCTCGCTCTCAAGTGACAACAGCAATGCAGTATATTCTGGGTGTGTCCCAGATGTTGGAATTGTTTAAATATATATTACCTGAGTCAAGAGAATTTTGAAAGCTATATCCTAGAGATATTTAGAAGATAAGAAGTCCAGACAGTGGTTTATCCCAAATTTTATCCTTCCTGATCACCAGTTCATTACAGTTTAGTAGCTAGTGTCTTAGTTACCAAATATAGTTGAGCATTTTCAAAGGTTGACCAGCAAGGCTTCCAGCTCTGTTTTTTTTTTAACCCAGCTAAATAGAAACAAAAGAATGTAAAAATTGTTTACAAAGTATATTTAGAAAAAGGTCATAGTATCAGACACACTGTGACCTGGTTCAAGGATTTCAGTCTTTTAAAATTGTGATGGACTGTAATACACCAAAAGTATTCCCTTACAAACTTGGGCAATGACACAATTTACAATATATGTAGTGGTTTAATTTACAACTCTTTCAAACAATTCCATTTTTATAGATATTGAAAATTGGCAATAAGTCAAAAAGTAGCACTTTCCAAAGTATTACTTCAAATCAGATCAGTTTTGGATACATTATGAAAAATTAGGAAATTAGTAACGAAGTAAAGTAGAATTAAACAAAGAAATCATGGCTTAAGGGACTGAAAGAGTCTTTTATAAACTACATAGGGTACAGTCACTTCCTCTGGAAAAGATAATTCTAGTCAAATGCAAACAAAAGTTGTTCTCTTTTTAGATCTCTTCCTATCCTTATTGTACCTACTCATTCTATATCCAATGTAAAGCCCATTAAAGTTGTTGTATTCTTTCTGTGGGTTTGAATGGACTTTAGAGCACAGCCACCTTTCTACTTCTGATGTGTAACTACACCTGTATTTTATTTGCTGATATGATATGAAATGTATCCTTAGATTTCTGCTTCAGTTTCCAGCTTCTTGATACTTTTTGCATAGCAAATTTAAGCCTATGGGCAACAAACTCAGTTATTTTTTCATGGTCTGCTTAGATATATTTATTGTCCCTTAGGGTTCACGGTTTGCACGTTTTATATTCACCTAGGTATTAAGAAGCCATTAACTATTTGCTCCAAGTGAAACCGGTAGGTCTCACAAAGACATCCATTCAAAGACGTCAGAGAATGCAGAAGCTGTGACTTCCTGTGCTAGTTTGTCCTCTTAGTGCAACATAGGCACTGTTAAAACGTGTACCTTCCATGCCTTTTACTACAAGTCTGTAAAGTCACTAAATAGATACTCTACAGCTTTTGGAAACGAAAATTAATTAAGATCAGAGGATCAGGGATTGAATGTGCAACCGAAAGATCAACCTAAGAAGCATGGCTCAGGCATGTGTCACAATTTGAGTTCTTCAAATACTATGTAGTATATCCCCAGGTTTCATTCGCTAACTCTCCCAGTGCTTAAAGCAGCATACTCATACAAGAACTTTCTCAATGATCCCCTATAAAATACATAAATTATGATAGAGTAGTGCCACTTGTTAAATGCGTGATGATTCTGGAAATCCAAATTAAGCATTTTGTGTGTCTGATCAAGTTCATGGAAATATCATAGAATCATAGAATGGTTTGGGTTGGAAGGGACATTAAAGCTCATCTGCCATGTACAGGGACACCTTCCAGCAGACCAGGTTGCTCAAAGCCCCATCCAACCTGGCCTTGAACACTTCCAGGGATGGGGCACCCACAGCTTCTCTGGGCAACCTGTGCCACTGCCTCACCACCCTCACCATCAACAATTTCTTCCTACTATCTAATCTAAATCTTCCCTCTTCCAGTTCAAAGCCATTACCCCTTGTCCCATCACTCTGTGCCCTTGCAAAAAGTCCTTCCCCAGCTTTCTTGTAGCCCCTTTAGGTACTGGAAGGCTGCTCTAAGGTCTCCCTGGAGCCTTCTCTTCTCCAGGCTGAACAACCCCAGCTCTCTCAGCCTGTCCTCACAGCAGAGGTGCTCCAGCCCTCGGATCATCTTTGTAACCTCCTCTGGACTCGCTCCAACAGGTCCATGTCCTTCTTGTGCTGAGGACCCCAGAGCTGAAGGCAGTACTGCAGGGGGGTCTCACCAGAGCAGAGCAGAGGGGCAGAATCCCCTCCCTCGACCTGCTGGCCACGCTGCTTTGGATGCAGCCCAGGATACAGTTGGCTTTCCAGGCTGCCAGCGCACCTTGCCAGATCGTGTTGATCTTCTCATCAACCAGCACACCCAAGTCCTTCTCCTCAGGGCTGCTCTCCATCCATTCTCTACCCAGCCTGTATTTGTCCTTGGGATTGCCCTGACCCATATCCTTCAGTGCACTGATCAGTCACTTTTATTGTCCAATTTTCTGTATATATACTGAGTTGAGGCCATTCAAGAAAGTGCGTGCTCTCTCTCTGCTCTCTCTCTCTCTGCTCCCCCCTGTAAGACCCTGTTCAGCACCTGAGCAACTTAAAGTGTGGGATCTTTGTACTCCATCAGCCCATGTGAGACTGGAGATCTAGGAGTGATCCTGTGTCCACTTTGTTTGCTTGACTTTGGTCATATGACATTGCTAGAGGAAAACAAGATTTTTAATGTAGACAATTGTCTCATCTGTACTACTAGGAATAATAAGCTTTGGCCTGCACTAAGGGATAGCCTGTACTCAAAGGCTGTGTAGATTGAGCATACATCCAGAAAGCACGGACATGATGCCAGTTTTGACCAAGGGAAAAGACTGATCTCTCCCTCAAATATAGGGGGACCTGATGAAACAGTAAAAACAGAGAGGCCTGGATGATTTAAGGTTTCTGATGGTGATGAACAGGCAAGGAATGAATATCTACATGTGAGATCCTACCCCCAACAGTTCATCTGAAATAACTATCTAAAAATCATCTTAGTATCCTGAAAAGCGTAGTGGTCTTGTATCATGAGTATTTAGACAAGGACTCTTTAAAAGGTCTTAAAAAATTTACTGAATGCATGCAGACCAACTCACTATTAAAAGTTTGCTAATAAGCAGCTCCCAGTATTTCATATCTAGTCCTTTGTATTAAGTTGCCTCAAGATAATTTAGGTAACCCCCATTCAAAGCTTCTTGGACAACCTGTTTTACAGAAAATATGTTGAAATAAAAGCAACAGAAAATTTTCAAAATATGACATCATTTTGCCTTCCACCATATCCTGTATCTCAAAACCTTGCATCAATTGCCTTAAATTGAACAAAAATATCTCTGCTGCCTGAAAAGTGCTCATAAAGCCTTTGAAATGGAAATTATGTTTTCTGGAAGGACAGTTTAGGTTAAAAAGCACAAACTGATAATAAATAACAGAATGCAGAAAGCTGGATAAAGGTAGAACACTGGGGGTCTTAGACTTATGTGAAGACAGTGGAAAGTGGACATAAAAGCCTGTCACATGAAAATATAAGCCTTTTACAGCCACTTTACATTTTCTCTGCACCGTTGCAAATAACTGATTTAGTCCAGAACAACAGTGAGTTGAACCTATGTTATATACATGAACCTACATTATGGTTATATATATAACCATCTGGAAAATAGCCCTGAAAATTGGTTGGACCTGACTTACCATTCCTAATTCTATTTTTTTATATTTGCCTAAACTGTTAAAAGTCCTTTAGAGAAGGAGTTTAGAAACATTTCGGTACAGACAATATACACTTTAATAGTTCTGGAGCAGAATGTTTTTGATCTCTGTTTTGAGAAAACTTTTTTTAGGCTTATACAATATAAAAACCCCACATTGCAACAAAAATGAAGCTTTCAATGAATCTGAAAGTAATTCAAATAATATTATAAAAGTGTGTTAAATATTAATTGGTAATGCAGAATTACTACCTGAACAAAATACAGCCATTTTCTTATAATATTATTTTATTCTAGAGAATTTGACCTGATTATACACTTTACATGCAAATAAACATGCACACATGCACACACAGTTGGATGTACTATTTCTTTGATTCATACTTCTTAAATTTGATAAGGACAGTGGATGGTACATGATTGATTAGTGTGCAATCGCTATATTCATGTTCATGATGATGATGCAGAGGGTTCTGAAGAAAGAAAGAAAAAGAAAGAAGGAAAGGAAGGAAGCAAGGGAGGAAGGAAGAAGAAAGGAGAGGAGAGGAGAGG
>NW_009617949.1:22046-35216 GCF_000690535.1 Cariama cristata
TTGAGAGGAGAGGAGAGGAGAGGAGAGGGAAGAAGGAAAACATCTTAGTTCTACTGGATGGCAGGAAATTCTCTGGAACACCATTGCCTTGTTATTGCTGAGCTCCACTGGAGGAACAACAATTACAGCAATGTTACTCAATCCCACAAGAGCCAAGGGGATCATTTTACTGTTTCCACAGCTGCAGGGTATTAAATGCTGACTGCACCCAATTCTGTGATCATTGCACTGTGTTTAGCCATACAACAAGTGTTAGATCTACTACTGGCAAAGGATCTCTCTTTCCTCTAGGCTGTTGGGTGCTGATGAGTACACATCCTCTTGCTTTCCTATCTGCCCATCAACCATAAGTGCCTCTTATTGACTGTTACTAACCTCTTTCAGACTTCTCTCTCAATACACATGTAAACATAGTCACACACACACAAACACACACACACACACACACATGAAAGGTAATTTCCTGTTTTGAAGCCTTGCTAAGCTTTCCTTTTGTTGTTTTTTCTAAAAGTTCATTCTTCTGAAACCTTCCAAATTTGATCAGTAATAGGGTAAATTAGAATGCTTAAGCAGAAATGCTGTTCTCTAAATAGGCATTAATGAATTACGGAGCAAGGGATTGACACACATTCTTAACCATTCTGTCTGACTGAGAAATTGCTGAAGAGTTGTGCTGAGTTTTAGATGTCTTTTTCCTTTATTATAAACTGCTAGAAAGGCCAAAAGCCTTCCTTTCAGTTATTAGCAAGAATTCAGGTTGTTCATTTGATACCCAATTACCTTGGCACTCAGGAAACCCTATTCATTCTGGACAGTTCAGTGTGAAAAGCTGACAAGGAATGTAAAGAAAAGTTGGGATAGTTGTTATCCAGCTGTGTTCCAGGCTTTATAATACCATGTGAAAATATCTGCAGCACTGGGACCAGGGCTGAATATCCCCAGCTTG
This sequence comes from Cariama cristata, assembly GCF_000690535.1. Lineage (NCBI taxonomy): Eukaryota > Metazoa > Chordata > Aves > Cariamiformes > Cariamidae > Cariama > Cariama cristata. Next base: position 22,993 of record NW_009617949.1, read on the forward strand.
CTTGCTGTCTGTGTTCCTGAATATATTGATAATGGAGCATACAGTCAACTGTAAGCAGCTCACTTGTTTCAGTTAAATGTTTGCCTTACATGATTTCACCAATTCCCATGATCCTTCCCTTAAAGAATTTCTGGGAAGCAGCACAGAGGATAGTGGGGCACTTCCATGGCTTGCTGCTAGCATGCCACCAGATGAGTGGAACTGCAGAGTAAATTGCCCATATTGAAATCATTACACAAAACTCACTTGGTACATGATTTCATTTACTCTTTAAAATCTTGGGGCTGTGGTCAGATTTGTTTTCCACTTAATTTTCTATTTTGTTATTAATCATGTGTTTTAATCTGTAAAAATAAAAGGACAATCGTTAGGACAGAAACAGAGCAAGAGTTACCCACAAAGGGAACTCCTGGGACTCTTTTATTTAAGTGTTCTCATTCATGTTTGATGGTCCTCACAGAAAGTATTTGTCTAAACGAAGAAATATGTTCTAGTACGAGAAAGGAATTGAAATGAGGGACATCTGTATTTGCCAGGTTGGGGAATCTACATAAAGTTCATAAATTCTTAGGGGAGTATTCAGATCACAAAATCATCAGTGCGTATAGAAGCTGCTGCAACTGTCAGTATGTGGTGCCTGTATCACAGATCAAGGATGATAGGGAGCAGTTAATCATAGCCATCGTCTAACTGCATGAACAATATTTGCAGTAGGAAAGATGACCATTTTGAACAAATTTGTTGGCAGAAAAAAAATTTTTCCTGGAGAAAGATGGGCATGGGAGAATGTAGCTAAGTGAAACAATGGAAAGTTTTTGTCAGAAGTGAAGACGATAGGGCCATACTGTGCTATCGAAAGAACAGTCTGACTGCAAGATAAACCAAGATAAAACACATCTGTCCTGTAAAGCTGCATAACAGCTTTAATGATACGTAATGCTGCGAAGAGGAGTCAACATATGGAGAAGTGGAAATAAGTTATGGCTACCTGACTCTGCACTGAACAGAGCAGCCCGGAACTTTGAGGAAAGAGTCGGGGAAATTTATGTGGAAAATAGTATTTTGCCTATGCATTATTTTTTTGGTTTAGGTAGAAATACATTGTTTCAGAGTCTTGTGTGTATGAGGAATTTTGGCTGTTGTATGCCCTTGGGTATTCGGATGGAATAGTCATAAAGGTGCAGTTCTGGGAAAGGTTTGCTTAGCTTATTTGGAGGCCTGGGGAAGGGAGAATACCTTGTGCTAGGCAGTGGTGTGTCTCGGGCAATAAGATCAGAGTTTCATCTCTACAGAAGGCTCAGAGACAAGCTGTTCACCAAATAGGTGTCACAGGGAACAGGAGGAGAACCCACACAGACCAAGGGAAACACAGGAGCACCTGAGACACGGTAAAGGAGGAGCCATACGTTTAAGTTTGATGTACTACAGATTTTGTCCTGGCTGTGTGTGGAAGAGTGGATCTTACTACTAGTTCTCTACAAAAAAAGAGGCATAGAAATTGTATTGAGAGAAATGGACAAGTAAAGATTTTGATGGTACTTGAGGGGGCTGGTGTGATGAGATACGGAGTCAGACGTAGATACTTCAGTGGCATGGAAGCTTTAAAAAAATTCCTTTTTTAATGCACAGAATGCCTACTGGGAACTTTTTGGGGGTGCTTTCCTCTGGATCTCTGGATACTGCATAACAGACTCAATGACTGGTGTCCTACATAACAAATTTTGTGTTCCAATATGCCCAGCTTAATCAATCAGGACTTCATAAATTGGTTGACAGGTCAGGGCAACAAGATTTTCCCCAGGCAGTATTTAAGAAATAATGCCTTATGGTGCCCTTTGAATGACTGGAACTTATGTCCTCCATTTGCAAATAAGGAAGATCTCATGGGGAGACCTTTGCAACGTGGTAGGACTCTCTATTAAGTGAGCTGGATTCAGCTTCCTGTGGGAGTGGATTTCCACTCATTCAAAACCCATTGTGGGGCCATGGTCAATTCTCAACAGTGTTGACTCAGATTTCCCTAGAAAAAAGAAGGGAAGAAGGGACTCCTTGATTCAATGACTACGTCTGCATACATGCTAGTGGAACAATTGTTTATTACGTAGTGCCACGAAGCCGTGCCTACCACTCAGTTTTGGTCACGTACAGAGCTGGACAGCCAGAATTGCCCCCAGCAGCCCTTTGGCCCATGTCAGGTATCACTCCTGTAGTCAATGCTTGGGCACAGCATGGGAGTTAGGACAGCCCACTAGCTACTCCCACTAGGGAGTTCAGAAGCAGCTACAATATTTCGGAGGGCAGGAGAATTTATCAGTATGGACACAGGGCATTTCATGTCAGCTAACATCACTGCTAAAGAGTGTTGCTGGTCATGTCTAATTCACATGCATAAACACAGCAACCAAGGACCTTTCTTCTGTTATAGAGAGACCTCATGTGAGGTGATTTCTTCTATAAATGAGCTTTAAATTTCCACCATCTAAAAATTAACTGATTGTTTGACAACTCCACTGCCTGAAAATGCTGTTCTAGGATCCAGATGGGTTCCAGCAAGCAGAGCTTGTCTCTCACTTCCAGCTTACTTCATGTTGTTGGTTACTTCATACCAGCATTTTTTTGCCAAAAAATTGGCACTTTTCCCTCCATTGTCTTTATCTCTTTACACATCTGGCATATATATGCAGCAATAATACCTGCACTGTGGTTATGGATGCAAATAAATACTTAAGATGTTAGCACATAGCTGCCTCTGGAAATTTGGCCTCTGTAACTGCCAGTTCTCAATGACACAAAAAATATAATATTGTCATGGTTTGTAAAAATAAACTCACTTGTTCTCTTATAGAATTGAATCATGTTCTTACTCCATGCTTATAAATACTTTTAAAAAGTAGAATCCTGATTTTTATATTTTTTTGAAACTTCTGAAATTTCATGACTGATATCCATCCGCTGTACATAGGAAAATAAAACTCACTGAACATTATTATCAATGCCTATTTTATTTATATATTTCAGAGAAAAATAAATAGAACATAGACAATAGCTTTGCCTTTGTGAAAAGAGATTTGTAAATGAAATCATACTTTTAGCTCACTGGTAAATTCTGAAAAAGCCTAATTCTACAACATTTTTTTAAAAATGCTGTTTAAAAAGTATTAGAGATCAACATACTGGGTTTCAATAGACATTATTTTGAAAATCATGCACAATTTTTTAATGAATTAAAAACTTTTTTTGGATTACTACAACATATTGGATATGATTTTTATGCAATATGTGTACACATAACCTACATATACAGCTCTTGAGAATTTAATAGAAATGTATTTCTGATATGGAATTCTATTAAGCAGCTGCAGTATAGAAATTTTCATCGTCCCTTTTCAGTTCTATAGGAATATTTCATAGGGATTGATTGTGTGAACACTGTATGTGTATAAAGAAATTAAAACTATTCATGAGTTGTAGCTAGAATGTGTTTCTTGGTTTGAGATCAGTGTAACTGAGAGCAGAATTTATCCCATTAATAAGCAGAAAATGCTAAAAGTGTGACAGTGACAGTGTTTCGTTTTAAAATCTGAGTTCAGCGTACTTGTACCTTGTAATTATCATGGAAGATTAGGAATACTATGTTCTCTGCTTGAGCTACATTTGCATATTGTATTGTACATAATTTTTACCCTGTTACATGCTCTCTCTAAAATCACCTTTTTTTAAAAAAAAAGATAATAACAGCCCCCAACAAAACACCGTCAACCAATGAAACAAATCCTGATTGACTGTTGCGGGATTTTTCAAATTAGCATTGTCTAGCGACTTTTGCTTCAGCTGTCTTTTCACAGCTCTCCCAAGAGGGAAAGAAAATAAGACTGGCCTTTGCCACACTTGTGAAATTGCTATTCTGTAGGGAGGGATGATCAGAACAGAGCTGATCAAACCAGCCCTTCTGGTTTCTCTCAGAATGTAATTGCAGTGATGCTTCTTTTAAAAATGGGCTTCTCATCCATTTGCTCTTACAAAATTTAGAGTATCTAAGCCCTGTAATGAAATGCGTTTTACATCAGATACACCATCTAAACAATTCCTGGAGCGGAGAGAGATCTCAGCACTTCCAGTCCTAATTAACCTGTGGGTTTCCTCTTGTGGTATGACTCCAGCCTATTAAATCTTGTATTTCTTGCTGCAAAGTGGCACAAGTTCAATGGGGACATGGAAAGCGTCTTTCTCTTCCAGAAAATTGTATCCCAGCAGCTAGGGAAAGCTTCTGGGAGATGGATGCAGTAGATTTGAATTCCCTCCAGCTGAAGCAAGAACTGAATCCAGTTCATTCTCCAAGCCCTTAAAGAAAAAGGGTTGTAGCACAACCACCTCCTTTGGTGATCTTTTAGAAAAAAATGGATTTTTAGAAGCCTCTATCTTGCTAATGTCCATGAAGATAGCTTCCATAGAGAAACCCTTCATTTCTGGATTCCAGTGGGATGGATGCAGAAGAGATAGGCAATATTTTACATGCCTACAGTGTGGAATTTCAGAGATTTAACAACTTTAATGTCAAACATGGACATATGACAAATTTAGATGCTACCAGTTAGAGAAATGCCTAGGAAGAAGGGGATGGGGCGAACAGGAAAACATTTGTGAAATGAGCTTCAAGTTAGATAACCTAAAATCCACTTGTGCCATGTTATTAAATGCCTTTAAGCCTTTTATTTATGCTAGTAGATTCATGTCAGAGCACAGGCACAGGCACTGAAAAAATGATCATCCGTATTGTTAAAATGCTAGTACACTCTCTGGCACAATATCATGCTGTTCCAGCTAGTGTGCTCAAAAAATAATTCTCAGGCATGCATTGGAAATTAGCACAGAGTGGGAATCATTCCCAACAGGCAGTTTGAATGTTGTTAGCTTGTTTTTGATGGCAAGAGAGCTTAATAGTGAGGATGTGCCAGTTGGCTTCAGTGTCAAAGAAAGCCCTAGGCCCTGTTTAGTTTGCTAGTGTAGATATAGTCCTACTGGTTCTAACATCTAAATCTAACCTGAATCTTATTGTATTTTGCAGAGAAGGTACAGGCTGTTTTGGGATGCTGCCCCTTGTGATTTGGAACTGATCTTGCAAACTCCTATTCATATAAATTATTGTAACTCAAACGGTTCCACTGATGTTAACAAGCTGCCTGTAAAGTAAGGACAAACATTTGTGAGGTTTTGCAGAATCAGCACATGGTGGGACAGGTGCAAAATAGAAACTTAGATTCTGATTCCTGTGCGGTAGTGCATTATGCTTCCACGGAAACTGAAATCCTAAACACTGAAGCAATCTGTCTCACCTTTGGGTTGTTTGTCCAGGCATCAGTTGATTCCGTGGCCTCTCCCCAAATCAGTTCTCAAATGGACTTCACTTTATTTATATCCCCTTGTATAAGCAGATGGTGAAAAGCTAGTCCCCTAAAAATGCTACCTTTGTAAGAATAAGTACGCTATTCCTCACTGTGCAGTAGTTATATGATCGGTACGGTTTCTTCTTTTCATCCTTTCATCCTTTCATCCTCCGTGACTTTCTCACATTGTTGTCTATTTCCCTGTCAAGGAGTTTCTTCCTTGAAGAAAAAGGAACATTATGTGCTATCTGTACTTGTCTTAAATATTATAAGCTAAGAAACAAGCTGTTATTAATTATTTAGAAAAGGAAATTACTGGCTATTATTATTATTATGCTAAATGCCAGTTATGGTTATTATGCTAACGTCAAGAAGCCCCAGTGAGGAAATGGAAGATTAAATTCCCCATGTAGTCTGAGCTGCACAAATATAAAGGAAAAAGGTAGAATCTGAACCTCAATTTGGAAAGAAACAAGCAACGATGGCCAAGTTGAAGAATCAAAAGGCCAAGAAATAAAATCAATTGGACAGTTCCCTCTCTTCTGCCTCCCATACCCAGTGACGTCTACCACAACTCTTCATGCATCCCACACTTCCCATTCACTCCACCACCTCTGCCCCTTACATAGCAGTATGACCTGGTTTTCATCTCTCTCCTTTTCACCTTCTTTTGTTATTTCTGGAACAATCCTAAGAGAGATTGCGGCCATCTTCACACTTAATTTTCTACGACTAGCTCTCACAGAGTCCTGATGATAGCTCTGCCATCCATCTCTTGTGTTCCCTTCTCAGCAGACTAAAGTACAGGGGACTTCATTTTTTTCCATTTGTGGAAAAATTGAATCACAGAGGTCTTGACTGGAAGGAATCTCTGAAAGTTGTCCAGCCCAGTCTTCCCACTTGAAGTGGGACTATACCACCACTGGGTCAGGTGCCTTTTTTTGGCCAACTCCTGGAAAAATCCGATGACAGCATATTGACCCTTATGCCTTCCTCCTCTCTAATCTGAATGTCCCTTGCCACAGTTTGTGGCCTTGTTATGTCTACTGCCACTACCACAAAGACTTTGGCTCTGTCATCTTCGTAACTGACTTTCAAGCTGTTGTAGACTGCTATTAAATTGCCTCTAGTCTGTCTCTTCACCAAACTGATGAAGCATAGGTACCTCAACCCACCTTTAGAGGTGAAGTGTGAACAGCTTGGCAGTCCCTGCTTGGCAGCTCCCATATCTCTCATGGACTGGAAGGCCCCAAACTGATATTTTCAACTCCTCCATCCTCTCCCTTTGCTCTCTTTCTCCTCCTTCACATCTGCCTGGTTTTTATCCTTTGTTACTGATTTTTACAGTGGACGCCATGAGATTTTCTCACTTCCTTGTCTCCTTTCCTTTACACATAATTCCTAATGCTGTTCCCTTCACTCTCATTAATAACAACAATTCAGATTTCTTGTTAGTGATATTTGTAATTCCAAGTTCTCTTCTCTGATGTCTAGTCTGCTTGCAAGTTTGGTTTTGCATTTCATATGCAGAGAAAGACATCAGCTCGATGTTCATTTGGGACATCTGTAATTCTTTTGTTGCAGATATCCTCTTGTATGACCATCATCTGTTTTTCACTGCCAGGATCTGTTGTGGTGCTCTGTAGCTGGATTTTTTAGTGATTTTCAGTTGATGAGTGATTTCTTCTTGTTTGTTGTAAGGGTTGATGAATTCTTCTCCTCCCAAGATCTCTTGCCTGAGCAAGGTTGTTCTACCTGTGACTTCCATCCATAACAGCTCTTTGCCTTTCTTTCTCACTCTTCAGTGTAATGCATGGCATAACTGTCTGATTTCTTTGCTCACAGAATTTGTGTAGCATATTGGTTTTAATTAAAAGCTTGTGACTGGGCAAAAAGGTCTACTGTTTTCCTTGCTCTAGCTACTGCACTCTGGGTCAGGTGAAACTGAATCCAGTGGGGAGGGAGGCGATTCCCTCCTAGAGAAGAGGTCTGTGCTCAGCTCATGGAGGTTCTAGAGTGTAAAGTGAAAGGAAAAAAAAGTTATTAAACCTTAGCAAATAAAGAAAATGCTGCATGAGAAAGGACCAACTGAATTCTAAAATAACCAAAGGAAAGAAAAACCAACCAAACAAAAAACTCAACCATATAACCTTCCTTTGCATATTCACAGCCCATTAGATAGTTTTGGTGTATTCCCTTGTGAAGAATATACAGCCAGATGGACACAAAATTCTGGATGACCCAGCATACTGAAATGCCTTACTGAACTACGCATGCTGCGAAACTATCAGCATCCAGTTCCTCCACTGATACGCTCAGAATGAAAGTTGCTGGAGGACATTCTTGGAGGAGGCTTACTTCCTTAAAAATTTGTTAATTTCTTCAGTTAGTACTAACATTTTTCCTGCTAAAATAAATCAACTTCTCAAAATTAATTCATTTCCATATCTAAAATCACAGCTTCTATTTTATTCAACTCATTCGTCACAACCTCCTTCTGCCCCCATTTTTCTCTCATCAGAGGACCTTGCCAATTTCTTTTGAGAGAAAGAGATAAAATGTGTGTCTGTTCTCTTTCTTTGATCTTTTTTATTCCTGTCTTACTCTCTCATGTTTCTCCAGTGTTGAGGATTGGGAAGCTTTTTATTCTGTTCTCCTCTAACTCCACAAAGTGGTCTAGAGTGTCTCCTCCCATCTCCTTACCTCACATTGCGACACCTATGAACTCTTTGACCTCTGTGTTTTGTCTCACGTTACAAACATGCTCTATATTTTTCCACTCTTAGGAAAAAAACAAAACAAACAAAACAAAGAGAAACAAAAAAGCTCAAACACCCTCTTGCTTTTGCTTCAGTCTTCTTTTCCATTTCCCTCGGGTTTTTTTAGTGCAAACCCAATTTAATTTCTCATTTACATCGAAAACTTGTTCAGAAGTAGCTACTGTGCACTGCAGTCTATAAAAGCCGTACTACCTTTTTAATTTCCAATGGCAAATACCAGAAAGAGAAACGAAAAAGCTCAAACACCCTTTTGCTTTTGCTTCAGTCTTCTTTTCCATTTTACATCGAAAACTTGTTCAGATGTAGCTACTGTGCACTGCAGTCTATAAAAGCCGTACTACCTTTTTAATTTCCAATGGCAAATACCAGAACCAACGTTCCAATCTCATTCCTGGCTCTGGCTGCCATCAGCAGTCATCCATCTTCAACATTGCCATGCATTTTTTCTTGAAGCAATGTCTTCTTTTGCTGTGGTGACTCTGTCCTCTTCTAAATTTCTTTTGCCATGTCCTGTAGAGACTCCTCTTCATCCCTTCTTCTCCTCTCTGTGGATGTTCTATGTATTTCTGCCTGTAGTCCTTTCTTCTTCCTCTTCTAAACATGGATAATCTTATCTATACTAATTCAACCACAATTCACCAATCTGCCACATCACAGTGGAGTAGTATCTTTCTGTCTAAAGCAAGATTTTGAAACATTTCTCCAATATTTCCTCATGATTATCTAGTCACTTCATCTAGAACAACGCAGCTAAAAAAATATTTTAAGGAAAATTGAAAGGGCTTTTGCTCTTTCTTCCTAAATCTCCATGCAGGGGAAAGTGCCTCTGTCTGTCATTCAACCCACCTGACTCAGATATCCTCTCTAGGTCCTCAGGTATAGGTTACATTTAAATTGTGTGTCCTCCTTTTCTACAATATCTTTAAGACACAGCTTTTCCATTCATCCCTACTCCCTGTAATGTAATCTTCTTGGGTGGTATTTGTCTGATTTCAAGCACCTATATGCAGTATAGACATCTGCTTCCATGTTCTTTTTTTGGATTTCTTCTTAGTCAGTGTAGAAAAAGTTACTTACAGAGTTGAATTTTTACTAAAATAGACATCCAATCAAACAATTTTTTTTATTTTTTTTTCCCCCAAAAGTTCCTATATCTCTTGAAGGACTAACTCATATGTAAATATTCATGTTGCAGATGTCTAAAATTAGTTGAAATCAATCTTGTTTCCTTTTCCCTTTCTTTCTTTAGCATTGTAATTTCTTTCCTTTTGATCCTACCAAAGGCAAACTTTCCTCACTTAGAGTCCACTTCAAAATAATGATCCAGGCTCATTTTCCTAGGCTGTAACTTTGACTATATCATTCATACTTATACATCCCTTCACTATCTATACCTTTCATCTGAAATCAAGTTTATGCTACTTATCTTGCTCACAGCCTTTCATCTCTCATTTACTATTCAGACTGACAGCCACATACAGTTACCCATGGCTGTAACTCCATGTTGTTCACTCAAGACATTTTTGAACAAATGTCCCTATAGTTCCTCTCAGGCTGTTCTGCGTATTTAAGGGAATATTCCCATAAACACCTGCAGTGCTGTAGAAATTAGCGTTTTACAAAACCTTACCAAATACCTTCTTTCCTGTGATGCTTACAAGAAGCTTGTCAAGTGCTTGGCTTCTGGCACACTGAGGCCCCTGGTCTGGATATTCAACCACAATTATCTTTTCTTTCTTCCTCAGTTTGTCTCACTCTGCCATAAAAATTAATATTTTTGAGCAAGGACAGTTTTCAATCTGTGTTTGCGTGGTACTTAGCACAAAGACATCTTAGACTATGATTAAATCTTCTAAATTCTACGAAAATTTAAAGAAATAATAATAACAATATAAGATATTTTTGTAACTAAAACATGTGGTGCTTTAATTGTCTCTAAATCCCAAATGGATGAAATCTACTCTTTCTTTGGTACTTTGAAAATTCACTGTGAATATCATTTTTAAGGTGCTTCAGTGGGAGAAAAGACTATTATTGTTCAGTAAGTATAGCCATATGTGTTATTGAATTCTTGTAGGGTAAGAAGGACAAGCCAGCATTTTAGACTGAATTATGCACCTGTCTCTACTGGGAATGGCAAGCTATTTACAGTAATTCAGGAGCATTCCTACCAGATAACTCAGGAGTGACAGGACTGGATTACGTGTTATATTTTGGCTCACAAGGAGACAAAAAAAAACACAGAAAAAAAATTATTTTCCCCAATCAGCTCTAGTGTTCTCAGTTCATATACTTTGATTGTCATATATTTCCTTTGTTTATGTAAGCTTTTAATTTTTATAAAAGTAGATAACAGTATTGTTTTGGATTTGTTTCATATTTGCATAGGCTCTACATTGAATTAATTAAGTATAGTTAAAGCTGAATTTAAACAAAAAAATCAGATGAATGGTACTGTGTAATTTTAGATTAACTGAGAAAGATACTACACTGCTGTTGATATTTCTAGTACATTTAATATTTTTAAGGATCTATTTTGTTTTGTTCTTTAATCTCTATCATGTATAATTCCATTCCTGATAGATGCTACTGAATAAAAAGGTATGCATGTAGTGTTATTGCCTTTATCAATCATCAGGAGGATATTTACCTTAACCTAGTATTTTCCTTTTCACTTTGTTTATATAATCCCCAGACATATATGTAAACAAAGAAACTTTCTTGTCACGTTTGTATAACCTAGGATGCAGAAAACTGTCACTTTGTGTCATTAATTTCAGATCCACCTCACAGAGCTGAGACATGAATTTGCAGTGATGGAGTGCAGCAGAAAGAACATCACACACTAGCCTAGAAAGCTGGTGCACATTTTTAATATGTATTTATTTCCATAAATGTAAGTGATGAGCAGCTGATTTTATTAAAATTATGGCATATTACATTTAGGATCTTTCTTTGCATATTTTCTGAAATCTGAAGTATTAGTTTTTGAAGTGCCATTTAAGCAATTTTTGCAGTGACAGATGCAGGTTTTTGTTAGGATCACAGCAAATTGTTGCCTAAGATTTAAACTTTAGAGGACAAACCCCATTAGAACTACATAAGAATATGTTAAATTACTATATCAGGATTGTGGAGGCATGAACTCCACAAGAAAAAAATTAATGTAGATATTCATGGTCATGACCCCCTGAGGTATAGTTCTTTGAGAAAATAATAAAAAAAAAAGGATAAAGCTTTCAAAAAAATTCTGAAGTTGACAAATTATTAGATTTCATGGGAAAAAAGTCAGGAAACATTTTGTCTTGCTTTGATCTGATTGCATGTTTGTAGAAAAAAAAAATCATCTCAGCAGGATGAAAAAAAAAATCATCTAAAATACTAGTGAGATTATGCTATGCTCTGCTTTCTAAAGTAATAAAACCCTGTTTTTCACTCAATAATATGACTTTTTATTCCTGGCCGCATTCATACATTCTCATTAGTCTCATGATCCAGGTTCATAGTTCTGTCTCGAGGGAGACCTCTACTCATGTTTTCTCTGCCCTCTGTTTTCAAATGGGGAAATGAGCATAATTGATAGCTGTGCTTTGTTCCTTTTGAAGCGCTTGAGTACAGAATCTAGTGGAAAAAAAAAGACCCCCAAAAAAGTGGTTTGTACATTTATGGAGGGAAGGAGACTGGAGAAGGACAAAGGGGGAAGGAAAGCTGGAAGATGAAGGAAAAATGGAAAAAAATCATGAGGGAACTGCAGCTGAAGATAAAATGCAATATAGTATCAGATTGCAAGAACAGACGGACAGAAGTATGAGTGAATTCCAAAAGTCTCTTCCTCCAGAGATCTTGTGTCACAGATGCTACTGCTGCTGAAGAATAGGATTTAAACATCCATCAAAAGCCTGCTCTTGTCCTGATGGGAAAATAAATAGTTCAACATATTGCTCTTCTAAACCAAAGTTACCCCGTTAAGGCTTAGAAGGTTGGGAAACTTGGGACCCATGAAGGCTTCTCTCCATTCTCTCAATCACCCAGTTCTCTGCCTCTCTCCTTCTTCCCCCCC
>NW_009617949.1:35247-37952 GCF_000690535.1 Cariama cristata
CCAATGTAGAAAATATATATAATTATAAACAATATACATACACTACATATAGTGTGTATATATGCATGTATGAATAGGTATAAGAAGGTATATGAGTGTGTTTGTGTATGTGTGGGTATATATATACACACACACATATGTATCTATCTATGTATGTATAAAATGTATGTGTATTTAGGAACTGGCTGAATTCCAAAGCAAGATTGCATGCAATAACTTCATGCATGTGTGCACACATAAACACATTGTACATTCACAGATTTAATGTTCAAGTATAGATCAATGTCATAATTTATTGAAGATGTCTATCAGAATTGGAAACATTTCCAGAAGGAAAAAAATAAATCAAGTAACCTTGAAAGGTTTGGAATTCAAGTTGGATCCATACCCAGGGTAATTACCCAGTACAGCTATTCAGCATCATTTTTTAAATGGGCTTGGATGTGAAATCAGTTTTTTTGTGCTTTTCTTTTTCTAGTGGGCAACAAAAAGATTAGACAGGCTTTGGACAGAATGGCTTGAAAACACAACAGATCTAAGATTCTTTCATCTTCATCCCAGGAAATCTCTAGCCTGGGCATGACTGAGAAGTGTAAGGTTCCTCCTGCTTGTAAAATAGTCCTTGTAAATTAATCTGCTGAGCCTGGCATGAAAAAACAAGAGTCAAAGCCCAGTTCTCACTTTAACGCTACTGCTGTTGGATTCTGTTGAAATAAATTAAGAACATTAGATTTAAGGCCAAGCCTTTATGTCTGTGTTGACTGGCTTTTGGAAGAGCTGATTCTCAGCTGGATACAGCTTATACAGAAAATTCTTTCATTCTTACAGTGTTTAGTTGTGCAATTGAAGTAATGAATTTTCTTAACTTAGTTTCTGGATTTGTATAGCTGCTAGAACAGTAGATATTGACCTCGTTCTTCTTCTTTTTTATAACACCGTAAAAATGTTATATGAGTTATTAATGAGGATCTAGACTTTCAACCTTTGATATTTGGCTGAGGACAAATTTATCAAAGTGGAGTTGTGGTAGAGCCAGTTGGAGTCTGTTGAGGTGTAAGAATCTATATTCAGTGTAATTAAGTAAAAGTAATAAAAAGTACTGCTGTTTGTGACTCTTTTCTTAAACCGTCTTAAAAAATTGTCTGTGCTGGCCTGACAAAAGCTGATAATTGGTGGAACTGCTGTCATTGATCCAGTCTAGTTCAAAGAAGGTTCTGTAACTTAAGACAGAAAGGCACAGAGGAGAGACTGCATTGCTCTTTTATGTATTCTTTCCATTTTCCCACAAAAACTGCGAGGGGTACTTAGCCTAGACCCATGATTTTCCACAGACCCATAAACTAAGTTCTGTTTTATGAGAAGTGCTGACAAGAACCTCATGAAGTTCAACAAGGGGAAGTGCAGAGTCTTCCCCCTGGGGAGGAATAACCCAATGCAACACTACATACTGGGGTCCGACTGCCTGCAAAACAACTTTGCAGAAGACGACCTGGGGTCCAGGTGGTCAGCAAGTTAAACATGAGCTGTAACAATGTGTCATTGAAGCCAAGCAGGCCAATGGCATCCTGGGATACGTGAGAAGGGGCAGGTCAAGAGAGGTGATCCTTCCCCGCTAACTTGTCACTGGTGGGACACACCTGGAGTGCTGGGTCCAGTTCTGGCCTCCCCAGTACAAGAGACATGGGCATATTGGAGCGAGTCTGGCGAAGGGCCACAGGGGTGGTTATAAAGAGACATATGAGGAGAGGCCTGGAGAAGAGGAGGCTCAGGGGGATCTTAGCAATGTGTAGAATATCTGATTGAGGGGAAGTAAAGAAAATGGACACATTCTTGGGTAACCCGCTCTGGCTGATCCTGCTCTGAGAGGGGGTTTGGACTAGGCAATCTCCAAAGGTCCCTTCCCATGTCAACTGTTCTGTGAACCTGTATTACTGTAAAATAGATGATAACCTGTCCAGGAGATCTTGCTGGAAACCCTCCCTGCAGCCCTCCTGTGCCATGCCAGTGCCATTACTGCAGGTACTGAACCCTTCCCTCCCTTCTCTTCTCCTCCCAGCTGCGGACAGGGCACTGCAGTGAATAGTGTGTTTACCAGTGATGTCCAGAGGCTAACAAAAAGCTTAGCAGCATAAGAAGAGGGTCAATATCTTGTCACAGCCTTTTATTTATGCCTCAGTGGTATCAGAGGCCAGCTGGCTGGAGGCGGAAACCAGCTGTGCTCAGAATACAATCCCTCCCACAAAGTTAGGGGTAACCCTCCCACCGGACAGATGTTGTGGGCCACATCGGTCCTGAGACAAGGCAACCCTCATCATTTTCTGTATTACTGGGTGAATAGACGCAGAGACACAGCGGTATAGAGGTACAGATGTATTCCCCTACAGGAATACAAAACTGAATATTACATTGTACAATAATTTGTGAGTTTATGATTTTAAACCCTTGTCCGTCTTTGCTTAAGGTACAGTAATTTTAACGGGCTGTCACAACAGTTTGGGGTGAGGTGCCTTCTAACACTCCACTAGTATAGTTTTGTGAAAAAACTATCCAAGGCTTCTGAACTGGGATACCTAGAAGTGACTTTTCTCTTGTCCTTATTAGGTAGCTGGAAGGAGATTACAGTATATAGTGTAAATTTAATGTCACCCTGGCAGGAGGTGGCAGGTTAGAAATCCTGTCAGTCACTGATTTACTGCCTAAAAGTA
>NW_009617949.1:37983-82948 GCF_000690535.1 Cariama cristata
TAGGGAAAGGCTTTAGAACAAACCCCATAGGAGCATTATAAGCACTTTTTATTGTCGAGATGTCAGAACACAACACAGGGTAGCCACTAAGCTTAAAAGTGATTTATGAAAAAAAAGACCACCTGGAGATTATCTTATTTTTGTCATTTTAAAAGGACATAAAAAGATCATTTTTGTCATATCTTTTTCCCGGTCAGTACACAAATCCACAGAGGAGCAATTTACTCATAAAAAGGCCATTGATGTTATGAAATTGTTCTAATTTCTAATGTTGCATGTCATTTGTTGCTGTTACTTAGAATGACCTGTGCACATTTTGCTAAGTTACTGTCTCTCCCCTCTCACCCAATTTTTAATTTCTTCGTTCAAAAAGCTGAATTTTCGCCAAGCTGCAGGAAGTATTCAGAATCTGCTAAATATTTTAATGTCAAGAGATGGAGACCTGTAAGGGGAGTGTTGTTAAAGACTGTGGCATTTTATACTAATTTTCCATCAGTGGTTATGGTTCCAGAAAACGATAATTTAAGACATTCTATACCAATCATATGAAATAATAGTGCTTGCTATATAAAACCAACAATAAAAATAACCTTTGTAAAGAATAAAAGCTAGTAGTAGAAGTTATAAATTGAAAACTTCGGTGTGACTGGATTAATAAAAAAAAAAAAATCCTCAGGATTCCAACAAGCTACATTTAATGTCAAGGTCAAGACTCAAGCATAAAAGCAACATAAAACAAAGCAGGGTATTATTTTTAGCAATAATAGTACCTTGTCCAGAGTTGCACTTAGAGCTGGTGTGAAAACAATACAGACTGCTTACCTGTTTTCCCTCTTATGATTGATTAGGGGTTTTTTTGTGTATTATTAACTGAAAAGTGCAGCTTGACTTTGAAGCTTTGCGTAGCACTCCTCCTATTAGATGGAACTGGCCTAGACTAACTGAGGAAACATTCTGCAAATCCGTACCACAGACAGTCCAACAAAAACTATTTTCAGAATCTAAAATATTCAGGCTGAACCAAACACTGTTTAAATTTATGATTTCCATGGAAAAATGTCCTTGGGTTGCGTATGATATAAAACAAGGCCTGGCTCAAGCTTCTCAGCAATACAGACAAAACCAGGGAGAAGGAGGGAGGGTATAGAGCCCGCTCAGAGCCCGTTTGCAGTTGGGGAACAACAGTGTCAGGATGAGAGCTGGGTGCCTGAGCCCTGGGTGGGAAGGGCTCTGCAAAACAGGGCTTGTTTTTATTCTGCACCTGAGAGGCTGGAAGAGATGGGGGTCCAGCTGCTGCTTCTCAAATGGGGCAGCATTCCTCCTACTCCCCAGGTGATATTAATGCTACCTGGGCAGTCACAGAAGCTGAATTTTCTAAGGCTGAGGCACAGACAAAGAAAGTAACACTCCTGACAGTCACCTGCTGGCTTCAAGATAGGGAGGAAAAAAGCAATTTTTTGTTAATTGAGGAAATATACCCACCTTTTCTTTAAGAGTTGGGCAGGCTGTCTGCTATCTTGGCTTTTGTACTTCCAGAAGAAGTGGTTTTTTTGTCTGATGTTAGATGGAAGAATTAGACCATTCATCTCCAATGTGTGTGAATAAAACCCCTTCAAAATACCAGAAATCAGGGGATGGCTTGTTCTCAGGGCACTTTCTTCTCAGAAATGTGGATTCAGAAGACCTGGGTACTACAGGAGTCTGAACAGATATTTATATCCGCACCTGAATTGAAGTCTAGATACAGAATTTTTCAGATCTGTGTGCTCTGAGGTCAGATTATGCATTAGGAAATATGCACTACTCTGTGGGTAAGTCACGGGGAGCCTGTGCAGGGAAGAGCTGTGGTGGCTGCTGCCTGTCCTGCTCCACCTGGGTGGAAGCTGCGATGGGAAACCAGCCGGGCAAGGAGAGGTGAGTGGGGCTGCTCTCATGGGCTCTGCCAAACCGCCTTGTAAGGGCCTGTTTTATTCTAGTCTTAGCTATTACTTTTAATGCTGAGCTGGCATTAAAAGTGACAGGAATTAAAAACTTTCCTTTGGGTTTTATTACTTTTTGTGACTCAGTCTTATATAAGAAGTCTTTCTTTTTTTTTTTTTCTTCCTTGTTATAACTGATATGCGGGCCTTTAAAAGTTTATGGAAGTAAGAGATTGTGAGCATTTTCTAGTGCAAGAAGTGATAAGCATAAGCCAGTCTGTCTGATCTGCAGCTCTGTTGCTATTGCAGGTTGAGGAAACACTGGGTAGAAAATCACTCTTCCGTAGCAAGGACATCCCATTTTGTCAACGTAGTCTATAGAACCAGATGATCTTTTTGGACTCATTCTCAGATCAGAGTTTGAGACAGAATGGGGAAATGTCCAGTCTACCTAATTTGCTTTTCCAGTTGAAAGTAGGAATTTGCTGAGGGGATGTATCTTGTCTCAGTTTCTCAGTTGAGTGATAGTATAACCCCTTTTTAGTTTATTCTTTCTATTCAGAAAGGTCCTAATAGCTTTCTCAAAGGCAGAATTGGTGTGGGTTTTTTTTTGTCCCCATGTTTCCAGTCAAATATAATTATACAGCCAGTACAGGAGTAAGAAATGTTTTGAGATAAAAACATGCAAGGGTTTCTCAGTGCTATACTTGTCCTCATTTGATTCAAATTCTACAAAAGCTGTTAGTGTACTTGCATTAGTCAAATTTCTAAGGAAGTTTTTGACATCCAATATGTATTAAAGCAAAGCCTAGAAGAAAAGTAGCCAGAAAGCTTTAGTAGTGGTGGGAAAAAGAGATTGTCTGCTGGTTGTGGATATATGTCTGAAGTGGCATGCAGCATATTTTTCCTTCTCATTTGTACCCCTAATGACAATGACATGCCATTTCTGATGCTACCGAGGACCATGGCTAGGGGGTATAGAAATACAATGTGCCACATTCATTGGTGTCACTATCAAACAAAACTATTGCAACACAGGCACACATCAAGATGTTCAGAATTGTCTTCTAGAGGTTGAGCCAGTGAGAATTTCTAACATCTCAGTTCCAGCCTTTAGCCCATCTTGCTGTCTGCTTTGATTGTGGTTTTTGGTGCAATCCCTAAAGTTCTGAAACCTCTGGACCTGGCAATGTAAAATGAAGACATTTATCGTATTTCAGAGAGTAATACAAGCTGATTTCTCACATGACTATTTTATTTATGGCTTGCAATAACTTACTTTCAGTTTGGCTTTTTTTTTTAAAGTTTTCCCTTGGTATTATGTACCCTCCTCATTGATTACCTGATAATCATCATACAGATTTTGTTCTTTTTAACTAGCCAGTAATAGCTTTTAATATGTTACCTGATTTGTTTATTGATTTGTTTTGGTTTTGAGTCTTAACTATTCTATAATGAGGCACTTTAGAAACAAGTACAAAAATAAATCCTGACAATCTTAATCAAATTCTTCTGTAGTTTCATAGCATGGGGAAATAATAAAGAGAAAAAACATCATTTCCCTTAATTTTAAAGCACTTCTGCAAACAGTAAAAAGAACCGATGTGGCATCTTGCACAATTTCTCCTTGAATTGAGTAAAGACCAACTACATTCTTAAATCTCCTGAAAAAGAAGGACTATTTACATTTCGACACATTCTATGATTCTATTATGAAAACAAACTTGTTATCTAGTATTTTCTTACCATCCAGCTACTTATTAATTATGATCAAATTATCTCCTTATCATTTTTTAACTTATATGTTTGTGAGCGAAAGAGATGGAACTCTTTGAGTGCTTTAGACTATTTTACAGTCCTCAAATAATTTTTATTGATTTTATACATAACATGTGGGGTCTTTAGTAAGAATGCTTTGTAGAACTAATGTTAATGTCTTGTAGAAGGATATATGCAATTATTCCATAAACTATGACTTTTTTCTTAGCGATACCAGTCATTATATACTGTCTGACTAAACCTAACACATGAAAATATACATTTGACTCCCACACCATGATGGCATTTTTATCCTTCTAGTGCAGACTGAATTTTTTTCATTAATTTTATTTTCTGTCTCATTTCTTCCCAAGAAGTAAGAAAGTATTTTTAAGAAACTGTAATTAAGAAAGTATAAAGAGCTTATGTGTAAAGAATTTGTTGCACATCAGTTCTCTAAATATACTTCCTTAATATTTTGTAAGCTGTTCATAAAGCATTGATAACATAGATAAATTACTTATTTTGCTGAGCATAAATAGATCCTCTTCTATGTCATATAATTCTCTTTGTAATATAGTTCTGTTGTCAGAGCAATTTACTGGCTCTTAAGATAACTATAAAACATCATAACAAGTATGAAATTAAAATAGAACATTAAAGACATCAACTGTCTTATTTTTCTCTGAAAAAAGTCAGAAAGTCACCAGCATAACTAAAAACTAATCTGTTCAACCACTTGTATTTATCAGTAGGTTTATTACTCAAATGGTAGACATATTTATGAACACTGCTTTCAAATTTTTAATAAAGGAAATGAATGAGGTTGAAGAAGTAGGAGAAAAACAGAGAGTAAAATGGGGTATAAAACACCTAAAGTGGTAAAAGGAGGAAATAGCTGTCTGTCACAACTGATACAGAGATTCCAAAGTGGTACTGCAGACTGCAGAGGGCTTGTTCCAGCTTACTGTATCCTCAGGACTTATCTTGTCAGATAGCTATGCAGAAGCTAAAGCAGCTCTGTTTATGTATGTATTTCCCTATGGTATTCATATCAGAATATGTTTTATTCCATAGGGTCGAATAGCATTTCCTTAGATTTCTTTCAATTTTAAATCAAACCCAATACATACAAAAGAAGAGGAATCAATGGATATGAGTCGAACTCTATGTAGAAAAAAGGATGGAATCAGACACACAGAGCGATCAAGGGTTAGAAAAAGTAAAACTCAAAACTGCCCGCCTCACCATGCCTTTTTCTGTAAGTTCTCTCAAATCAAGGTGTTCTGTGGTTGTCCTGTCTCCTCTGTCTACTGGCAGCTGACCCAGCATAGCTTCAACAACCTTGTCATTCAAGCTTTTTATAGCACTGAGTTTTCTCTTTCCATTTTCTGTTCTTTAACATGCAACAAGTGTTCATGTTAAGATATGCAATAGCATGTGCCTGCATTGAACAGGCATAATACACACTTGCATATGGAATTTGTCAAATTTATGTCAATTGATCAAGAAAGGATTGTGTGATTTTTTTTTTTTTGTACCATAGCTCTACAGCTAACTAACTGGCAATCCAGAAAACCTTTTTTTTTTTTTTTCAGAGCCAGAAGCATTTATCTGGGAGAGGCAAGAATAAAGGGTCAGCAACAGTTCAAATGCTGTTCCTGTTCCTTGAAGTGCTTCAGTTCTTTGCATCTGCTGTTGATGCTTGCTGAGAGATTTCATGTTAAGGTGAAAGAGGAAAGAGAAGGGACACAAGGCAGCTCTAGGGAAGGTAGTGAAGGCTTTGGAACAAGGAAGGGAAGAAGGCCTGACAGTGAGAACAAGACTGAAGATTTCATTTGACTTGCCGTAACAAACAACTTGTGATAGTTAGCTATGAGATGAGGCAGGTCACAGAATCACAGAATCAGTTTGCTTGGAAGAGACCTCTGGGATCAAGTCCAACCTTTGCCCTAACACCACCATGTCAGCTAGACCATGGCACTAAGTGCCACGTCCAGTCTTTTCTTAAACACCTCCAGGCTTGGTGATCCCCCCGCCTCCCTGGGCAGCCCATTCCAGTGCCTAATGACCCTTTCTGTGAAGAAATGCCTCTGAATTTCTAGCCTGAATGTCCACTGGTGCAGTTTCAGACTGTGCCCTCTTCTCCTGTCACGAGTTGCCTGGGAGAAGAGACCGACCCCCACCTCTCTACACCTTTCTTTCAGGTCATTGTAGAGAGCGATCAGGTCTCCCCTCAGCCTCCTCTTCTCCAGGCTAAACCCCCCCAGCTCCCTCAGCTGCTCCCCATCAGACTTGTGCTCCAGACCCTTCACCACCTTCACTGCCCTTCTCTGGACTCGCTCCAGCACCTCAAGGTCTTTCTTGTGGTGAGGGCCCCAGAACTGAACACAGCACTCAAGGTGCGGCCTCACTAGTGCCAAGTACAGGGGGACAATCACTGCCCTGGTCCTGCTGGCCACACTATTGCTGATGCAATAGTGAGCCAGCACACTGCTGGCTCATGTTCAGTCAGCTGTTGACCAGAACCCCCAGGTCTTTTTCCTCTTGACCACTTTCTAACCACTCTTCCCCCAGCCTGTAATGCTGCATGGGGTTTTTGTGGCCGAAGTCTAGGACCTGGACAGTCTCAGCCCATCTATCCAGCCTGTCCAGGTCCCCCTGGAGAGCCTCCCTACCCTCAAGCAGATCAACACTCCTACCTAACTTGGTGTCATCCGCAACTTTACTGAGGGTGCCCTCAATACCCTCGTCCAGATCATCTATAAAGATGTTAAAGGGCACCATCCCCAAAACTGAGCCCTGGGGAACATGGCTGGTGACCAGCTGCCAGCTGGATTTAGCTCCATTGACCACAACCCTCTGGGCCCGGCCATCCAGCCCGTTTTTCACCCTTCAAAGGTTCCACCTGTCTAAGGCGCAAGCAGCCAATTTATTTAGGAGGATGCTGTGGGAGACCATGTCAAAGGCCTGACTAAAGTCTTGGTAGACAACATCCACAGCCTTTCCCTCATCTGCCAAGCGGGTCACCTTGTCTTAGAAGGAAACCAGATTGGTCAGGCATGATCTTCCTTTCATAAATCCATGTTGGGGGGAGAAGGTCCTCCCTCTTCCTTCTCTCAGCTACAGAAAATCAGCCTAGCCTGTGCAGACCAGTATGTATATGAGCTTAACAGGGAAATGTTTCTTATTCCAGATAGTTTTACCATTATTCCTCATTAAAACTATAGCACCCACTAAGCCTCGGGATCATCTTGTAGATATTTAGAGAAAGAAAGGAGGAAAAAATAGCTTTCTTGCAGAGAAACTTAAGTATATAGGTAATTACAGCCACTCACAAGCCTCCAGCTGCATTTAACAGAGTCATCTGTTTATTTAATAATTGAAGAATAGTGTCCTGGCCAGTCCAGACATATTTCACTTTGGCAGCTAAATAATTCCAAGTGTGTCTCATTTTTTAGATGGAAGCCATTTGAAATCACAGGTTAGCAAATGCTAAGATGTCTTTATTTATCTACGGGGAAGTGAGACATTGAGGAAAATTTTCTGCCTAAAATACACAGTACATCTTCAGACAGCTAAGCTTTAAGCCATTCTCAGAGTAGCGCTTTATTAATACAGGAACAGCTTCCCTATTTTACCTGATCTGAAGATCTGATTTATAAGTTTCTTGTTATATTGCAGTTACATTCTCAAGTTAGGATCTCTATGAAGCATCAAAGTCTATTGTGGCAGATTCTGGTTAAAAAGAAAAAGTAAAAATGAAGGTGGTGTTCTAGATTTGTGACAACAGACAAATGTCAGGGGAGAAGGATAGCTGTGTTTGTTGGGGGCATGAGGAGCATAAGGATATTGTAAAATAAAAAAGTATTGCATCACAATCGGTGATCTCAGCTAACTACTTTTATAGCTATTCTGGGGCTTGTAATCCTTTAAGCAATTACTGTATTACATATTTCAACATATACTACTGAATTTTAGGGAAAACAGCGTATAATATTTTGCCTTGCCAACATTTTTTCTTGAAGATATTTAGGTGGGAGAGAAAAATAATTTAAAAACATGTTGTTCTAGGATCATTAAATCTTCTAAAGCCAGACAGGGAGAAAACAAAACCTCAGAGACTATTAATGCTTTGGGGCTTATTTAACAGCATATTCCATAATGAAATGCTAAATCAGTATAATTTTGTTTAATCTGCTTTGCTTTGTGAGCCTTTTCCCCCCCTTTCTTGATATTTCTCTGTCATGCCAATAAACTTGTTATTTTTAAAGAAAACTAGCACAGAGGAATACACTAGTTAAGTGTAGAGCTCAGCTAAGAGTGCTGAATGATTTGGGAGGCAAATCTTTTTTCTAGATATGCTTTATCCAAGTGCTTCATATTCAGAATAAAGTAGCACTTTAAATATTTGAGCTGGGGTTTGAGAGATATGTAGGAAATATGAACACCCACTTGTACAAAAGGGATTGCTAGTAATTACACTCTTAGCATGCAAATCTCTTACACAGATCTGAAAATACCATTTTGAAACTCTGCAACATTGTGATCATATCTTTTCATTCTTCTGGTCTTTTAAAAAATGTAAAACAACATATAATTTTTGGAAAAAAAGTTGAAACAATATGATGGCTATTACGTGCAGTGGTGAAATGGTTCTTCAGAGCACCTGAAGGTCCATTTTAGGTGTTAACTTTCTACTTTCACTTTGCTGTTCCTAATGAAGATAATCTGGTTATGAACAGGAAGAATGAATGAAATGTTGTGAGGGACTATGACAGCCATTAAAGGGGAGTCAAATGGAATGTTTCAGAAAACATTAGTGATCTGTCATCTGCTAAATCAGCAATGCTCTTTCAGAATAATGTGGTTGACAAACTTTCTAGAAAGTTTTTCTGTTATAGGAGACTGGTGTGATCCAGATCTTTTCCAAATTGGTTGTTCCTCTCTATCACAGTAATTCTTAGAAATATTCTTTCCTACCTAATCTTTCATTCACCCGCTTCCTGATTTTGGTGGTGCCTGTGGCCACGCATTCTATGCCTCTGTTTTTGCTCCGGAGCATGCCCTTCAGGCTGCGGTGGGCTCCGTCACCATGCCCGTCCACTCCTGCCCCTGTTCCCCCACCCCACGGGTACGTGATGTGGTGTTGTGGCTCCTGCTTGACAGACTCCCAGCTTTAGTGTGAGGCAGAGGCTAACAGGTCTTGGCGAGTTCAGGATTCAGAGAAACAGCTCGTTATTGCAAGAGGTAGCCGCTGGCAGTTGCTGCTGAGCTCAGGGGAGGGGAGGCTATGCTGTTCTGCCTCTCAGGGAGGAGAACTGTTGCTTCCTTCAATATCAATTTCTGGCAGCATTGATTGATTTCAGATCTCAGTGAGAGCTGTAAGGCAGGAGTGCCTGCCTTTCAGTGTGCTGAGATACATCTCTGGTCGGCCTCTGATAAAGCCTTCCAGGTGGATTTTACCCCCTTGCCTCTATTTACTGCACCCAAGTAAAGATAGGGCCATCTTTAGGGGCAAACAAAGTCAGAGGCATAGGTAGCATGCTGGTATTTACTGCTGAGAACTGAGCAGTGGTCACACCACAAGACATGGCAGCAACCTGCAAGATAAGGTAAGAATTATACATGAATATAGATAACCTCAGGGAAGAAACCTGCAACACCCATGCAGCCACCCCTACTGTTAGATAAAAGGTATGGCAGTGGTAATAAGAATTATCAGTTAAACACAGTGACTACAGGATGACTGCCAAGATTAAACCAAGATGTATGTTGGATTTCATCAGCTATGTCTCAAATGAATTTTGTTTTATAGATATTTAGAATGAAAAAAATTTCAGTGTCCTATGGTGTGCTGGAAATGAAGTTCCCCTTACAAAAAAAGAAGCTCTTGTCTACAAAAAATATGTGTGGCTGATGACCAAACGGCAGTATGTGTTGATTCAGCAATTGCAATAAGAGGAGCGTCCTCCAGAAAGCATAAATTGTAGCGTGTCAGTCCATCCTCTACGAATCCTCTGTGACTCCACTGTGAACAATCACCCATGGACACTGCTATCAGCCTTGAGCCTCGGAGAAATAAGTGAATGAGTAAGACATATGCAGAACCCTAGTTAGCAAGGTAAATTCAAAGTAACCAGAATATTTTCAGTGTAGTAAATAGAATCTTTCAGTGGAGTTATAAAAACAAAAAATGTCACAAATGCCAAGAGATTAAAACCAGCTTTGGCAAGTGCAAATGGAAAGGACGTGCACAGCACCTTGTAGGTAAGAACACACCTGGAAAGACTCCTTAGTCTGACTACTAGATTTATCACGCTCTCTGGGTAATCAAGATTCAAAAGAGGAAGCCTGAATGTGAAGAATCTGTTAACAGCATTCAGTTAGTTGAAGGTGGCTGGATAAACATTCCTGTTTATTCCCAACAGTGCATTTTCTACCTATTGTTTCAGGGTGAAGTGAGCCAGAGAATGTTTGTGACTATACTTTATAAGGTGGCATTGGAAAAGACACGAGTCCCAAAACACCACACTATTCTTCTACACAATGAATCTTCACCGTGAGGAATACTATTGCTTCTCAGGATTTGAAATATCAAATGTATTATGTCAGTAGATGTCTCAATTATGCCATTAAGGACATTACATAAAATAGAAATTCCTACTGTAGCATTTGAATGGCTAAATTTCTTTTTCTCATCCCTCTTAATTTTCATATGTAGTTTTCATCACCAGTCATTTTCGAGCACAGTAACTAGCAATCTGTTTCACTCATACCTACACCTTAAGAGGATAATGATGAGACTGAACCCAGCATTTCTCTAAGCCTTGTAGTGCTCAGACTCTCTAACTTCTAATATTCAAGTATCCCTGGACAACTGCTTGCAAGGGGGCAATTTTTGTTGCTTTGATGAGGCACAGCATCTCATAATGGAAGCAGTAACCAAAATATTTGGTTATGCACAGCATACGCACAGTGAAATGGAAACAGGTCAGGGAAAGAAGGAATCTGCCTCAAGAAATGTTTTCACTGCTTACAACCAATGATTGAGATTTCCCACTTGCTTTGTGGCTGAACATGCTTCTGGGTGGCAAGAAGACAACCCCTGTGCTGGAGACCTGCTCTGGCATACAAGAAGAAGCCAGCTGTGCCTCCTGCCATGCACGCAGCAGCTGAGTGGCACAGAGTGATCCTTCAGATTGCCCATCCTCAGGGGCTTCTTGCCACTGGAATCACCTCGTCTTGGGTGGGATTTCACAGAAACGTTGGACTTATTTTGTGTGAGCTGCAGAAGTACGTGCAAAATGAACAATGTGGTTGATGAGCATGAGTAAATACTGGACAAACATACAAAAAACTTCCCAAAATTTCCATGCAGAAAGTGTTGGAGTATACTGGAGATAGGAATATTTTTCCTAGTTTTACCTGGTACACAGCATCTACCAGGCCTTCCTTTCACTCATACCTGATGGTGTGGATTCACAGGATGGAGGCTTTGGCAACTGTACCACTGTCCACTGCAGGGGAGTGAGTGAGCGGCTGGGTGGGGCTTGGTTGCTGACTGAGGTTAAGCAATGACAGTCCTTTTTGGCACCCAACATGGGGCTTGAAGGGTTCAAGATAACAACAGATTTGATTGGAATGTGCTAAATTGAATTTATAGCTGTTATTGCTGTTTAGCTATTAATCGGCAGGCTTCTGCGCTTACCATGGGGCTTGCTCACCTTGCTGGTGCTTGTTAGTGGCTGCCTTTTGCTTTCGCTGCTCACCACGCTGCTGTACAGCTGATCACCTCCCTCTGCTGTGCCTGGGAACAGGCTGGTACCAGCAATGGTGATGTGCCTGGGCTGGCAGATGGCCAGGGCATTGCTGATCATTCCGTGCCGCTGTACTGGACAGGCTGGAATTCCAGTGTGAATGGAGGTGAAGGGACTGTGACCTGTGGATGAGTCCATGCAGGAGCAGGACATCCCAAAGTTTCTGTGGCCATGGACAAGTCCACGCCATAGTAGGTACATCTCACAGCATCTGTGGCCATGGTTAAGTCTGCGCCACAGCAGGTGTACCTCTGAAGGGATTGTGGCCCAAGGATAAGTCTTCGTTGGAGAAGGTACGCCTTGAAGCATTGTGGCTGTGCATAATGTCATGCCGGAACACCTCAAAGCATGTGGCCATGGATAAGTCTGCAACAGAGCAGGTTCAATCCTGAAGGGACTGTGGTTGTGGGTAAGGTCACACTGGAGCAGGTCCATCTGAAGGCATTGTGGCCCATGGATAAGTCCATGCTGGAACAGGTGCACCTCAAAGCAACTGTGGCTGTGAGTAAGTCTATGCCACAGCAGGTACACCCCTGGAGAGACTGCGGTTCATAGACAAAGCTCCACTTGGTGCAGGTACACCCCTAAGGGACTGCAGTCTGTGGATAAGGCCAAGCCGGAGCAGGGGCAAGGGGAGGAGCTCATTGCAATGTTAAACCCTATGGTCTGGTCCAAAGGGACCAGGGGTGGAGGTTGTGAAGGAAATACCTTTAAATTGTTGTAATCCGTGATTTGAGTTACATATTATAGGAAGTACTATAGCAGGAACCCCTTGCTGCTAGCCAGACTAGGGCCAAGAGGAGGAGTTCATTGCAATGTTAAACCCTATAACCTGGCACAAAAGCACCAGGGGTGGAGATTGTAATGGGTACATCTTTAAATGGTTGTAGCTCATGATTTGAGTTGCGTGTTGTAGTCATTACTATAGCAAGAACCTGAACCAATGGAGGAGAAGCCTTACAAGAAGCAGTGCAAGTGCAGCAGTGACCTGACCTGGCTTTGCTGCCCAGTAGCTTCACACAACACACCACCTCTCCTGTCCTGAGTGACCACCATCACAGATGGAACCCAAAGTCCTGGGCTAAATGAACTCAGTGAACATTTTGTGGAGGCTTCTGGACATTATATGGGCATTTTACAGGGGTGGTCCACAGACTAAGGGAATGATATCAGTGTATTGTATCAAAGGATGGGAAGGGGTAGTGGTTAATGAGGATATACTGGATAGAGTGGGACCACCTGATCATGATGCAAATGGTATGGAATAAGAAGTGGAGAATGTGCTGGTTTTGGCTGGGATAGAGTTAATTTTCTTCTTAGTGGCTAGTATGGGGCTATGTTTTGGATTTGTGCTGAAAACAGCTTTGGTAACACAGGGATGTTTTTGTTACCGCCAAGCAGTGCTTACCCAGAGCCAAGGCCTTTTCTGCCTCTCACCCCACCCCACCAGCAAGGAGGCTCAGGGTGCACAAGGCATTGGGAGGGGACACAGCCGGGACAGTTGACCCGCACTGACCAAAGGGATATTCCATACCATATGATGTCATGCTCATCACGTAAAGCCAGGAGAAGAAGAAGAAAGGGGGGAACGTTCAGAGTGATGGTATTTGTCTTCGCCGGTCACCATTAGGCATGATGGGTCCTACTTTCCTGGAGATGGCTGAACACCGGCCCGCTGATGGGAAGTGGGGAATGGATTCCTTGTTTTGCTTTGCTTGTGCGCGCAGCTTTTGCTTTACCTATTAAACTGTCTTTATCTCAACTCATGAATTTTCTCACGTTTACTCTTGTGATTCTCTCCCCCATCCCACCAGGGGGGGCGTGAGGGAGCGGCTGGGTGGGGCTTAGTTGATGGCTGGAGTTAAACCAAGACAACCACCTTCAAGTGTTCTCATTGCCTACTGATGCTTAGCAAATGCTATGACACCATCTCCACTTGTGCAACTAGGCTACGAACTGGGTCAAGGAAAGAATTCAGGTCAGACAATTCATTTATTTTGCAGCATTTTTCAAACTGGATGATGCCCTGATCCAGTTCATAAAGTCACCACACAAACAGTTATACTGGCATGAATGATGATATTGGCATGCTTCAGCAAAACCAGATACAATCCATGGAGAAGATGAGTGGAAGAAAAGATCTCAAGCCAATATTGCTGCTGAAGACTTGTTTTCATGAGGCCATAGAATCATAGTTTGGGTTGGAAGGGACCATTAAAAGTCATCTAGTCCAATCCCTGTACAATAAACAGGGACATCTTCAACTACATCAGGTTGCTCAGAGCCTCATCTAACCTGACCTTGAATGTTTCTGAGGATGGGACATCTACCACCTCTCTGAGCAAGCTGTTTCAGTGTTTCACCACCCTCGTTGTAAAAAATTTCTTCCTTCTATCTAGTCTAAATCTACCCCTTGTCCTATCAGTACAGGCCCTGCTAAAAAGTCTATCCCCATCTTTCTTATAAGCCCCCTTTAACCACTGGCAGGCTGCTCTAAGGTCCCCCTGGAGCCTTCTCTTCTCCAGGCTGAACAACCCCAACTCTCTCAGCCTGTCCTCACAAGAGAGGTGTTCCAGCCCTTGGATCATCTTCGTGGCCTCCTCTGGGCCAGCTCCAACAGATCCATGTCTTTCCTGTGCTGAGGGCTCCAGAGCTGGCAATCAAGGGCATTTCATAGGACCACCAGCTAAGCAGAGACAAAAGGAAACACTTTGGCCAGTATAAATGCTTTCTGGTATAGAGACTGCAGTGCTGTGCCTAACCTGCTGTGCTCTTCAGCCCATTCGTTGTAGATGCTGAGTGCCCTCAAGGTAACTTCAAGTGAAGATCAGAAATGGCAATGCTTTACATTGCCCCAAATGATTAGGTGTGGGATGAAGGAAATTTTCTTTCACGTACTTATTTCCTTTCCCGATGGCAATTGCTCTAGCTAGCTGTAGCACTTATTTTGTTACTGATCACTAGTGATTATTTTCCAAGCTAGAAATTTATATTCTGATGTCTAATCCTTGCCAGTCAAGCCTCTATTGAATCTGAAACTTGTTTCTGTCAGTGTACTTATGAGTACTCATTTGCTGGAAGCAGAGCACTGAAAGCTTGGGAGAACCCACCTGACAAACATAATTTGCTAAGCTTCTATGCCAAAAGATAGTTTAATTGAGCAGAATGCTGCATTTGAAAGAAGGGAAAATTAGGGCAGCAAAATAAACAATAATTTTTAAAAAAGTCTTTCAAAAGATTGTTTTGGCAATTTGAAACCAATTCTGTTGATTAAAGAAAGAAAAAGAAATTTCTCGGAGAGAAGAAAAATAGAGGCTTTTTCCTACATTTGAAAAAAAATCATTAGGCTCATCAAGTTCTTTTTTTCATCTCTACCTGGTTTGGGTATTAATAATAAAATTAATAAGCATAATTCTGAGGCAAGACTTTGTAAAAAGTAATTGTGTGATCTAGATCATGAAATGAACTTCATTTGTATCAAACTGGAAAGCATTATCAGATAATGCTGTTGTAACATTTGGCTGTTTACTGTGCGTGTATGTGCATACTATGTATAAAACAACTTACCATTATGAGTTGTTACCGAAATTTGATTTCTCCATTAGAAACTACAGAATGTGAGATCTTCGCTCCTTTCCTGGTCCCTTTATACTGTGTGAATGGACCAGCACTACCTAAAAGCACATTGTCTCTGTGAGTGAGAGTTAACCTAATAAAAGTCTGATGAGGACCTGTTTAGAGCAGCATTCAGTGAACCTTTTAGTGAACGAAGACGAACTTATTAAAACAGTAAGACAAGAGATGTAAAGATGGATGTGTATGTAAATCGGTCGGGCTTTCAGGGGTGACTAAACTGGATGTCTTTCAGTATCCTGCAGCATCCTGGAAAACACAGGTACCAAAATGGTGACCTTGACTCTCCTCCAAGGAGGTGTACATGCTCTTTCAGGATCTTTGATCTGAACATTTAAGAGAATTACACCTTTTTTGTCTTAGGTAGCAGCTATCTTGTAGGTAGTGCTAACCTCCGTCCCTCTGTCTTTTGGTTTGGTTTGGTTTTAGTTTGGACAAGCTGGAAAAGACAGGCCTGTGTGTCTAGTGGGACTGAATAGACTTGAGTTTATGGATAAAAGTATTACATAATTATAATTAAAAAGTATACATATGTTATATTTGTATATACCTTTGATTATGTGTGTTGTAAGTCTCAAGCATACATTGCATACATAGATGCATATGTACTGTAAATATACATACAAATATGTATGATAAGTATATTTCATCTTCAACATATACATCATACTGTAATTACATTGACACAGAAAAGAACTGTATCTGGACATTTCTCAGAAAATCAGACATATGTATCATCCCTTTTAGAGCTTTTCTGCAGAGAGGAAACAGCTTTGTGCTGGATTCCTAAATTGCAATCCAACCACTGAAAATATAGAGTGACTGTTAAAATAAATGCACTGTATATGTTTGGTACATATACATACATTTTCAGTCTCTCATATACTTGTTTGTGTGTGAATAAATATACTTATCTGTATATCTGTGTATCTATATATTTATACATCTCTGCATCTAAAGCAGAATAGATTAGTGTAAAGGTGATATGGCAACTAATACTCTTAAAAGAGTTTTCAGTGATGTAGAAATATATATGTACATTTATATATGTGTGTGTATATATTTTATGTATATATACACATATATAAATATACATGTGTATCTGTATATATGTAATCTTTTTTAGTTGTCCAGGTGCGACTGTTTGGAAAGATATTGCTCAAAAAAACAAAACAAACTTCAGTTTTTAATTTCATTTTTTTTGTTATTTTATTTCCTCCCATGCTTCTACCACCATTTTTTTTCAAAAAAAGGAAAGATTTTTGCATAATGTTTCTTTTTTTTTCTTCTGAGAATATAAGAAAAGAAGAGGGGGGTTGTTTTGGTTTGGGTTGGGGTTTTTTATTTGTTTACTCCTTTATTTTTTTAGTATTGAATGGACACAGAATCCTTGTATGGCTGAAAAATATGCTTTAAAGTGCTTTTGTAAAGCTCAGTTTTCTCTCATCTTTTTTTTTAATCTTTCTTCTTTTGTCAACCTATCTCATGTTTAAACCTCAAATCACATTTATCAAAACGATCCTAAAATAATTGTATTCAAAATGGGATCAAAAAGAACAGATTATTCTGAAAATTACCTTGCACTTTTAGCTGTTCCAATTTCCCCTGTATTTCAAAAATTGTAAAAATCTTTTTGCAGGTCAGATCATGCAACTAAGAGTTCATACTTTCAATCTAGTTTTATTCTCTATAAGTCAATTAAAGATTTTACAGCAAAATATATTATTCTGTATATTTTTTTCATAAAATCACTGCAAATATGTGCAGCCAAATGGTTCCAAACGTCAGTAGGTTGCCAAAGTAGAATAGGCTTCAGTTTTGCTTAGAGTAGTTTTTCAGAGCTTATTTTTTCTGAAGCTTTTCATATCGTATTCTCTGTATTCATTCACATGTTTCAGTAATGCTTGATATATTGTAAGCCGTATAAGTTTGTGGTTGTTTGTTGATATTCTGTGGGAAGCTATTTAGGTTGGAAACATTTCTAGTTAATTTCTTGAGTTTAGCAAGAAAGTGAGTTTGTGACAGTTTTTACAATAGCTCCTTATCTAGCAGACCATGTGCAATGTAAAATAAAACTCTGTTGCAAAGCTTTTGGGTAAAGATATTTTGAGATTCATAGGCATCAGACAAAAATCATGGTCTTCATTTATGTCTTTTCTGTAAATAGTAGTTCCTATAGTTACATTTAATTGTGTGCTTATAGAGATATTTTTATTTTGTTTTGTTTTAGTTATACTCTGTTTTTCAGTAGCTAGGAAGGGTGCTGGAGATGCCATAGCAACCAACAGTTTATTTTAAATTGTGTTCCTGGGTTGTAACAACTTAGGGCCAAAGATTCAAAATTGTGCCACCTGGACTATATTCCTGCTTCTCAAGGATCTTGTTCTGAGACAACGTAAGTTTGTACAATAATATTTGTGTTGCATTGTTCCCAGCTCTTCTACAAGAGAAGAGGTTAAAACTCACTGAAACATTTTGCCACTTACACAGAAAACACAACCTGAGCTCGGTATATGTGAAAGCCAAAGGCAAGTGCTATGCATACAACTGCGCAGGTGGGGCTTTGCCTGCTCCTTACATGTTCACACCACAATTCAAGATACCACCCCTAAGCTGAGCAAACCTAAGATACTGCAAATGTAGATGTCAGTTTTTGAGAAGAGGCAGTAAAATGATTTGGTTTATTGTTACTATTTTTTCATCTTCAGAATTTGCTCTCCTGAAAGAAAACATGATTACAGATATATGCAATGTGCAATCTTTACTGAGTACCTCCTCCTGAAAATAGTCATACTGAAGCTCATGGGAATATTTGCCATTATTTGCCAGAAGTTAATCATGTACGTGATGAGTCTTTCGAAGGCTGCACTGTTAGAGTGACTTGAACTACCTTTGCCTTTTTCTTTTCTCAGATAATAAATAGGAAAAAAAAAAAAAAAGGGCATGGGAAACTACTTTAGGTTATTAACATTTAAAAGACTTTCAGCAAGACCAAATAAAGACCAGCTTATGAAACAACATATCTAAAAATAAAATATAAATCAATTAAAAAAAATCATGGGAATTTCAAAGCTTGCAAAATGTTGAATGCTATGTTCTATTCTTCATTTAGACCAGTGGGAGAGTTTGAAGACTATATACCTGGAATTTTTACATTTTTTTGTCTTTCAGACAGCTCTTCAGATTTTGATACAAAGTCTATTGGGAATAGCCTATGATCAACAAGGAAGCACCCTATAGCACTGAAATATCTAGCCTAATACTGTCTTAACTTTCTAGATATTTCTGATTTAAAGCAGACTGTTAGTCATAAATGGTCACAGGCCCTGACTCTCATGGGGAAATTCTGCCACTCCAATAGCGACTGCAAGGGCAACCAAGGAGGGCACAAGCCATCCAGGGGTTTCCGCGGAGTACTGATGGCCACTTCCTGACACAGGTGATTGAGAAGCTGACAAAGGGCAGATGTTTTACCAAACCTCAGACTTGCAGACAGGGAAGGGCTGGTCAAGGAGGTGAAACCTGGAGTAAAGCTTGAAAGCTTGGCTGCAATAACCATGAGATGGTGGAGTCCAGGATCCTGAGAAGAACAAGACAAATATCAGAATGGCAACCCTGCATTTCAGGAGAGCAGTCTTCAGCTTCTTCAGGGACCTGCTTGGAAGAATCCCATGGGAGACGATCCTTGAGAGAAGAGATATCCAAGAGAGCTGGTTGATTTTCAAGGATTGCCTCCTCCAAGACAACAAACAATCCATCCCAATGTGCACGAATCAAGAAAAGGTGACAGGAGGCCAAGGGATTGAAATATGCCTTAAATTCTAATTGAAAGAAAATAAGAAATTATTGTCTAAATGAAAATATTTCTCACCAACTTGAAAAAGGGATTTTCAGGAATTTTTCAAGCAAGTTCTGTAACATATACAGAAATAGATTATTTCCAAAGTATCTTGCAATGGTTGAATTTCTTGCTGATAATTTAAGACAAACAGAATTACTAAATAAAAATGAATGTCAGAAAATATGACTGGTCTGAAAGATCCATTTTTAATTTTTCTTACTGTGATGGAGAAGAAAAGAATAAATCACACATAAAGTTCTCAAAAGGTATTATTTTACACTCCTGATGTAACCAGCAAATCCTTAAAAGTGTGACTCAGATTTGGGGCAAAATCTTGCATGTTTGTGTAGCAAAGTGTCTTCTTAAGACCTGGTTTATGAAGATTTTCGTATTTTTTTATTGAGATGGGAAGATACAGATCTGAAAGTGGTTTAGAACTTAATGGGTTTTTTTACATAAATTTACCTACTCTACGTTCACAAGGAGTTCAAGAAGGAAGAATTCGCTATATGTCAAAGTTACAGAAAATCTTTGGTATTTCTTGGATCACTGATCATGGAAACAACTCTGTGGAAGTTCATTTTTCACAATTCTCTTATCTTCCAGTTGAAGACAATGGACTGCTACTGATGATGGTCCCAACTGTGCCTTTTCCACCTAAGAAAGGGATCCAGCAAAACGTGGCCTTAGAAAAAAAGATCATAGTAGTAACAACATGAGGAGTAATATGAAGATCTGTGTCAGTCTGAAGGGTTAATAATCACTATTAATGGTCTACAACGAGGGAATAAATTTGTCTGTCAGCCTGTCATGGTCACTGACAGTTTGATGAGACAGGGGAATCCAGCTCTTCTCTGATGGGCTTTCCATATATTCCAGTCTTCTATGACATTTGAGGAGTTCTTGTGGCCTTAAGACTTCTGTGATACCCATGTCAGGACTTCAGGATGGCTAGAAGATTGAGGAAGGATAACGGAAGAATCCATATTCACATGCATCATGAACTACCATTATCATTAAGTCCTACTGGGGAGCTGAGCTCTCTTTCTGAGCAGTGATGACTCAGAAGTATCTTTGGTGTAAACTCCATGTTCCCCTCTTGCTCCCCTGTTTAAGATGAGATATGTTCAACACCCGTGTTTCTTCCTCAAGTCTCCTGTTGCTTTCCAGAGCTCTGTTGCCATGGATTGAACTCTTGGGAAATGTTAGTAAGTGTTTTCCATGCAAAAGTACAGTCCATGCTATTGGTGCATACTTAAAGTGAGACAGTCCTGAGTGATTTGATCACAAAGCATTTTTCCCAAATGACCTCTTCTGATTCAGTGGGAAGAATGGACAATGGTTGCTTATTGATGAGCTTATCAAAATTTGGTTTTCTTTTCAGTGCTTAGTAATCAAAATTTGGTTTTCTTTTCAGTGCTTAGTATGTACTTCCTACACATTATCCAATAGTGCTGTGAAAACAGAGTTACTAGCAATTATGTTGGCTTTTTCTATGCCATCGGTCAGAAGTACTTGATTTTTTATAAACATTAAATAACATTTATCTAGCAGTCTCATTTTAATGTTATTTACCGTGTTTTCAAAATAATAAAAAAAAGATATTAAGGAGATTTTGAAAAACAAACAAACAAACAAACAAACAAAAACTTGTTTGAAAATTAGAGACAATTTAGACTTGATTTTTCAAAGCACTTAGCGATATGCAATATTTGTATGAATAAAAAAAAAGTCTAAATGGCTTCTGTACTATTAGCATTTGCCAATTCTGAAAATCAGACCTCACATTGTTAAATAACCTAGAAAATGAGGAAAACAGTGTCAATAAGTAACTGTGAAAGGTATCATTTAAGTGGCTATCCTGGCTTTGGCTGGGATAGAGTTAATTTTCTGCTTAGTAGCTGGTACAGTGTGTTTTGGATTTAGTGTGAGAATAATGTTGGTACCGCACTGATGTTTTAGTTGTTGCTAAGTAGTGCTCATCAGAAGTTAAGGATTTTTCAGTTTCCCATGCTCTGCCAGCAAGCAGGTGTACAAGAAACTGGGAGGGAGCACGGCCAGGACAGCTGACCCCAACCAGCCAAAGGGATATTCCATACCATAGAACGTCATGCCCAGTATAGAAACGGGGGGGAGTTGGCGAGGAAGGGCTGATCGCTGCTCGGAGATCGCTGCTTGGGTATCGGTCAGTGGGTGGTGAGCAATTGCATTCTGCATCACTTGTCTTTTATTGGGTTTTATTCTTTTGTTGTATTCATTTTCATTACAATTATTATCATTGTTATTATTATATTTTGTTATTATTATTGTTAGTATTATATTTTAGTTTACTTGAGTTATTAAACTGTTCTTATCTCAACACATGAGTTTTACTTTTTTTTTGATTTCTCCTCCCCATCCCATTGAGAGGAGGGAGGAGTAAGTGAGCTGCTGCATGGTATTTAGATGCTGGTTGGGGTTAAACCACGACAGTGGCTTGTATGGAATGGGTCACTATGGAAAAATCAAGGACAGAGTCAAATTCAGGGATAGAAATCAAATTAATTTTATTCTTCTCTTCATGAGACCACCTGTTCTTTGCCTGAAATTCCCTATAATATTCTATAAAATATTTTTGGCAGTAAGTAAAAAAATACTCCTACAAACAAAGAAAGTTCAATTAAGAAATGGATCACTAAATTTTCTAATTCATATGTCACAGGTCTCTAAAGTTCATCCAACTGCAACTAAATTGAATCCTAGAAATTCTGTCTGACTACAGCATAACCTATCATTTTAAGTCATGAATTCCTGAAGGGCATTTTGTATTGGGCTGTTTTGCATATTCTGTATGAACACTGGCATCAGTTTCTCTAATATTAAGACATATATTAAAATGTCATTTGTCATTCATCTCAGTATTTTTTTTAGGGCACTTGGATATTTTCTCTAGTGCATCTAATTTAAAGATGTTTATTCCGAGGAGCCATTAGCATAAGTCTTGGTTACTAATGGGCTGGAAACTCTACTTCATCATCTCATGTTTTAAAAGAAT
The DNA here is from genome assembly GCF_000690535.1 of Cariama cristata. NCBI lineage: Eukaryota > Metazoa > Chordata > Aves > Cariamiformes > Cariamidae > Cariama > Cariama cristata. The sequence continues at coordinate 59,989 of NW_009617949.1, forward strand.
ATCAGCCAGCTTCTCTTTAAGTACGTTAGAAGCATTTTTTAAAATCTTCCTGTCTCTGCATAATTTTAAAGTGTCTGTGGTAATTATTTAATTTTATAGCTCTTTTTTTTTATTGATAAGTTGTGGTGTCTTTCATTCTTAGTAGTCTCTCAAAATCTGTGGTTTTACTGACAGCTCTAACAATTATGAGGAGTTTTTTAGTTTTAACTTCATATATCCATTTTCTAGAATTCATAATATTTAAATACATTCAAAGTAAAATAAATTGACTAATAACTATTTTAGTGGAAAAAATCTACTTTCTACGTTAATCATAATAGCTTTACCCAATATTATGTCTTTACTTAAATTCTGGAACTGTATTATCTTAACTTCTTACCTAGCCCTTTGTAAAGATTTCCTTGTTTTCAGTCATACCTTTTAGTCTCTTGTTTATTTTTGTTTTTCCAATCCTAACAATTTCTTCCCAATAACTCTCTTCAGCCCTGGGAAGTTATTGTCTCTGAAACATCACAAATATTATTGGTTTATAATATATATAAGTTTATACATAAGTTTAGAGGTAGAAGACATACCCCCTGGAAATTGCATCCCAGCAGGGACTTCTTTTTAGCAATCTATCCATACATTTTACATTTTTCAACATGGGATATGGTTATGCTCCTACACTCAGAGCATCATGCTCTCATAAGAATTCGTATGTTCAGTTTTAGGTTATTGGTTGTATAATTAAATATATATATTCTTTTAATTATATTATTTATAATATTGCATTTTAACCCATTGATTACTGACAGGTTTGCTCAAGTTATTATCCCCAGTATGAACTTGTATAACTGAAATTGTATTGAGATTAATTTGGGTTTTATTTTTGGAGAGGAAAAGGTTAAAAGTGCAATGTCAAATCCAAGGGAGTTATTAGGAAATTCTGTTGGGAATTTGACACAAAATGTTAACAAATCTAGCAGCAAGTGTCACAGTATCTTGCACTTAAGGGTTGGGGATATTATATTTCTACACCATTCTTTCAAGTATCAACTAACCTGGCTTCACAATGGCACTTTTATATATACAACACCATTTGATATGCGTATTTTCAATCAGTAGTGCTAGGTTAAGCAGTACCCAAAAACCCAAAAGCCTCTGTTCCTTTTCATTGTTCATGCCTTCAGTTACTCCTTATATTCACCTGCAGAGCAATTTGTGTGGGTGTGACTAGGATGGGGAACTGATCTTGCTGGAAAAAGTTGGGTTTTCTTCGGCTGGATTCATTTTTAAAAGCATCAGTTACCCATTTTGGTTCACCATATGACCTCATAAATACTTTAGGCTAGTATAGAGACAGAAATGAGTGTTAGTGTGGGATAGGAAATGGGTCATGAATTGCTGAAATTGGCTTCAGCAGTGTTATTGTGGAACACTTAATATGGCTAGACTGGATTATCAGGCCTATCCCAAAGCAAACAGGGTGATGTGATAGACAGAGCATGGAGCAAAAGGGAATGAGAGAGATATGCTGGAGGAATGAATGGGGAAAGAAAAGGAAGAGAAAACAAATGCATGCAAATGATTGAATCTCAAATGAAATTAAAATAGTAATCACAAGCCTGCATCTAACTTCTTAAGTGTCCCACTTCTTGATTTTAAAAGTCTCCGTGTGTGTAGAGGTGGCAGAGATGTAGGCCTGGGGGAGAGCACTGTCCTGACAGCTGCCCTCAGGGACAGACAATGGTTACAGAACATGCCCCAAGACACATTTCTGAATTTTCTCCATGCTATTCAGTGTAAAACAAAAAAACACGCCTCTGGAGCAGACTCTAGCAATCTTTTTCACCCACTGTGCCCCTTCACCTCCACCTTACCTACCCAGCCACAGGCTACAGGGGAGGAGTCAGACAGACAATCTTTCTGAAGAAGGTAAGAATTAGAGACTGAGGCAACAAAGGAAACCTTGTGGTTGATGTCTAATACAGGCTGTCTGATCAAGGAGAGTCTATTGACGAAGATTCTTACCCCAGCTACAGGAGGCATTGCACTCACAGGCTCTTGTCCTGCTGGTGGATGACCTTTAAAGGTCCCTTCAAACTCCAACTAGTCTATGATTCTATGATTCTGACTCAGTGATGCCTAAATGATGTTTTACACAGCTGAAATACTTCTGCACGATGTTCTCCCCTCCTTCCTCATCCCAAAATTTATGGATAAAGAAAGCATGAAGATAAGAGTCTGAAGCCCCCTGGGTAAAAGGTATCTGGTCCCTACATTCCTGTGTGCAAACTCAATCTGTTAGGCTGGATACAGGTGAGGAGTGGTAGCACTCCTCAAAGGAAAAATCCCTGTTCATTTGCATCATTACAAGGTGTATCATCTGTGAAGTCAGAAAGAACTTCTGCCAAAAAAATTTATAAATGAAAAAAGAAAGCAAAATCCTAACAATTTTGAAGGCAGAAATATTTGAACCTGCTGCATTGCTAAAGTGTTTCTTCTGAACCATACCTTATGCACATGTATGTATGTATGTGTGTGTAGGAGAGGAATATTTGCCTGTGCGTAAGCAGGTAAAGTGTTGCTAAGGCTTTGTGTGCTTCATAACTCAGTGGTCAGAGTAGACAATTTATACATGAGACACTCATTTCATCCTTGCTCCTTGCATTTCATTTCCTGAGGCTTCAACAGATGTAAAAACAAGAAAACTGCTGAACTGCCAGGGGCTGTAATCATGTCAGTTTTTATAAGCAAAGTAAGGTTGGGGCTGTTCAGTGCTGGCTGACTGGAAGAACTTCAGGGAGAAAAAGGGGCAGTAGAGTATGTTCATATACTGTACCTAAAGCTGCCAGTACTATTTCATTTTGTAGATATTTCTGCCATATCTCACATTTATAACTTTAGAATTATATATTTTTTTATAAAATTAAAGGCAAGAAATAGCCAGGAAAGATTAATTCATGGAATTTATTAATGTAAAATCCATGGTAAGATAAACTTTGCTTTCTTTCTTTCATATGAGTCATGTAATACTTTCTTAATGATTAAATGTGTGTTAGAGATTTAACTTAAATTCTTAGTGCAAGTTTCAGTTTTATATTATTTTATGTACAGCTACAATTTGTAACCATTCTATTGACTTTCTCTGGTAGGATTTATTATCCCTTTTATGTAAAGGGAAATCAAATTTGACAGAAGTGACTTAAAATACTCATTTTGCTAGTGGTAGTCAGGGGTAGAAGGTAGGAGTGAAATGCCCTGAAAAGCCTTTTTCTGGATAAAAAGAAGAGTAGTCCCCCAGCCCTGTGCCCGCTCAGATGCATGTAGGGAAGTTCCTGGGACACTGCTTGCAGTCATATGTGTATTTGCATGCTCAGGGACACAGACTCATTAGTATGTCCTAGACACTGCTCAAGATATCCAAGGCATTGTAAAATCGCACAGAAGGCAGTTTTGGGTTTTTTTCCAGACTAGGCACCACAGAATTTTAAATAATAACAGGATTACAGCACTAATTAGAACTGGGAAGCCATGGTTGAGGCTTAATGCCTGTCTATCTGGTTACCAGCTCTCTTTGGTACCTGTCAGGTACAGACAGTTTAGTAGGGCCTATTATGATAGGACAAGGAGTAACAGTTTTGAACTAAAAGAGTGTAGATTCAGAGTAGATATAAGTAAGAAATTTTTTACAATGAGGGTGATAAAACACTGACACAGGTTGCCCAAAGGGGTGGTAGATGCCTCATCCCTGGAAACATTCAAGGTCAGGTTGGATGGGGGTCCCTTCCAACCCAAAGCATTCTATGTTTCTATGATTCCATCAGGAAGCTAAATGAGCTCTCACCCCAAGTGTGCCAGGACTGGTTTCTCTACTCAGACACCTGGACCCACTGGACAGTACCTGCCTCCAGCCTTTCTGAGGTAAGCATAGTGGAATTCATTGGAAGGAGTGTATAGTACACAGCAGTGTACATAATACACAGTGATGCTGTATTCATAAAGCCATGTAATTCTTTACCATCATGTGCCCTTGTTTTACTTGCTAAATAGAGCTGCATGTTAGACAGCTTTGTATGGTGTTGTAATGACAGACCCTTTAATTGTGAACTTGTGCAAAACAGCAAGCTATGGCTTAGCTCCACATAGTTTAAATTTCACAACTCAAATGTACGTTACTTTCATACACTTTGTATTTGTACCTTCAATTGGTAAAGGAGTGCATTGTGAAAATATGACACCTTTACACTGCCATATTGGCAGTTATTCAATCTCATCTTAATGATTAATTTCTCTTAAAGAAGATTAATTGAGTCCTGCTGTGTCAAAATGGATCCTACTGGTGTCTGCTGAAATTACATGATATGTTGATTAACACAGAAGCTTTGAGGAAAACAGGATAATTTGGGGAGGAAATCACCAAAAAATTTAGCTGAAATAATAAAGTAGCAAAGCAACTGCCCAGCTGGACTAATCTGAAACTGTGCCAAAACATCAGAGAAAATGGTAGATTTCATTTAAACTACAGTTCATCAATGTGATACTAATGCTAATATTTAATACTAATGTAAATCAGTCATAGGGTGCATTTGAAGCTAGTGGCAAAGCAGGTCATAGGTACCCCAGTTTCCCTTTGGAGCCCATCTTTGCTCAGTGGTTGGGTGAACTGGGTGGGTATCCATCTGTTTGATGTGAAACACTTGCAAGAAACACTTGCAGGTCAGTACTCTGAACAGACTTGGCAGAACCTCAACCTAGCAACCTTGCTGACCTTTCTCAGCCTGAATGTATCAAAATACATACTCAAATGCCTCAAGAAGGTCATACCTGCCAGAGTGTGAGTCAAGCCTCCTGTCAAAAATGTCCCACTCTACATGGGTACTAAGAGAACAAGCACAAACCTGAGTCTGTAGCCTAGAGGGTAGATCACTCAACTGAAAATGTCCTGGTTCCTTTCTAGATCTTGCTCCAGAGTCCTACCAGTTCTAGGTTTGGCATCTGATGTGGAGCTACTTACATCACATTTTGGATTTGATCTTTTTAGCTAGTAAAGTGGTTGAATTCTTTTAATATAAAAGCCAAAACTGAACTCTTCAAGATTTTGAAAGGTATTTGGAAGATATCATTTCACAGCATGCATGGGAAAACTCCTTGGTTTGTTAGGGGTTTTGGGGGCCTTGGGATAGCTTTTTTTTTTTTGCTTTTTGGGTGTTGAGTTTTGGGTTTTGGGTTTTTTTCGTCCTTCGGAATTGTGAGAGCATTTTTACATTTTCTGTTTGGTTTTGTTTGCCAAGTCTTGTGCTACTCATCTGCTCAGAACAAATAGTACAACGGTTTATTAAAAAACAAAATCCGCCTACAGTGAGTGCCACATTCCATTACCCTAGTCCTTTAATACGCCATCCTCTTAAACTTTCTCTATGGAGACTGATGAAAAAAGCAAGAATCAATGACTGGTATAACTACAGTGTCTCTCAGATTGCATGGGATCTTCTTTTATTTTTTGTGGGCCAAGATACATTTCGTTAAGTGGAGAGGATGTGTGAAATGTAATCCAGTTAGTATCAGAAATGTCTCTGCCCGCCACAAATCACTAATTTAACAGACAAAGGAGCTCCTTTACACTTCAATATGAGACAGAAATCTTTTTTTCAACTTTCAGAAGTTATTGATCTTGTTTGAATACATAAAAAATCACAGCCTGAAAGATAGCCCCAAGGAAAAAACAACAGGAAGCCTTTAATAGGAAGAAACTACATTGATTGTTAAATATAGTGTGCTAAATTTTAGTTTTGATATAATTCCATTGACTTCAGTGGAGCTGAATATACCAGGCTCTGAGTCTTCAATTATCATGGTTACTGTGGAAGTCTTCATTCACTTAGTTTGGACATATATCCTTTTTTATTGAAAGGAAATCCAAATTTTAAACTGGCATCAAGAAATCATGGTTTCAACTGGAAACACAGTATTGAAACTAAGTAATTAGCTTTCACAATGTCTTTGTAGGTAGGCAGATAAACACCACTACTCCTGTTTCATAAATGGAAAAACATGGGCTGAGATACTAACAACAGATTAGTGCAATCTGGATATAAACTCTGAATCTCAAACCCAAACTTGTGCTCATAAATCCCAGATGACACTTGTGGTTTGTTTTTTGTTTTTGGTTTTTTGTGTTTTTTTTTTTTTTTTTGTTTGTTTTGTTTTGTTTTTTTAAATGCTCCCACATTTCAAGGGTCTGTAGACTGCATGATTTGAACATATGTAAAATATAGTTTTGAATGTGTAATGAAAACCTACATATTTATTAGCACATGTTGGTGACTGAAAACTGAGTGATTTATACTGCTACTGCTTCCAGAATACTGTGACAACATGTTGGCATGTAATGTTAGACTTAGGTGAAATTAAAGCCCACATTTATAGTAATAAATCAAATAGTGCCCAGGAATTTTCACAGGCATCAGGACAAGTTTGTCTATATTAAAAAAATGTTACTAATCCTTTGCACATGTCATTTAGCAGTCTCTCGGACAATTCCCAGTCACAGTTCAAGATGTAAAATATTCTAGGGGCTGTTCCTGCTATGCGGTTTGCAAGCAACCATCCTGTTTTGGAGATCTGGGGGACATACTACCTTGATCTAGACCAGACTGCCGCTGTTAGCCAAAGAGCTTAGTAATGTTCATGAGCAACTTTTAATTTCTTCTGCAGAGTTATTTGTGTAGATCCAAAATCGTGATTCAGAATATGCACACCAGTTATACTCTAGGGGCTCCTTCCTTTCTGACGTGAAATCTTTTCTGTCACTGAGGACATCTTGGGTTTCAGGACATCTACTTCTAGTTACAAATGACTTGACTCGTGGTGTGAAGATGACTCATACTGTTCTGAGGAGAGAAGTATCTTTTTTTTTCTTTTTTTTTTTTTTTCTTTTGTCTCAAGTAACTTCCAAAGTTAAGATAATGGATAATGAGTTTGTTTTCCCTTCTTCTCTTCCATAAACACAATATTTTTTTTGTTTTATTTTACTTCCAAGTGAAAGGAGTGTCTTGAATGCTTCCTAAAAGCCAGATTTGGAAACCAAATCATTGAGTGCTTACTTGCATAAGCACTCCCATGACAGGTCAAAGAAATCAGTTAGTTAGTAAAGTGCTGCATGTTAAGTGACTACAAGGAGACAAGTACATGATTAAATGGTTCCTTAAGAAGCCTAATTTTGTTAAGGGAATGAGAGCAGTATCTTAATGTTTTAAGGAATGAGATCTAGTAGCTAATCTACCAGATGAAATAAAAAGTGAGTTAGCATTTACCTTTCCTCTGTAAAGAAAGTATACTGGAAAGTATCTTTTCTGTAACAGCTGTTAAAAATCATATATTGGGGAAGGGAGTAGGGGCTGGCTTTAAGTACAATTCTAATCAAAATGTCACCATGTTTATGGTTTTCAGGTATTTATTAATTGCAAATAAAGTTTTGTTTGTGCTAACCTTCTTGGTAATCACCAGGAATAAACACGTTATGTGCCAGTTAAATTACTCATGTACTTCCTCAATCCTTTTGTCTTCAGAGAAAGCACAAGAGAAGGCAGAATTTTTGCCTGTTGAAGAAAACTGACAATTTATGTGTAGGCAAAATGAGGACTGACTTTAATTTCTGACACCAGGAAGTTATCTGATAATGCAGAGGAATCACATTTGTCAAGCAAAAAGAGACACCTTATTGCATAGTAACTTGCCAGGTTATTTAGGTCTATACTGAAAACAAATTGGCTGATGCAACATTTAAAAGTGTACTGGTGATTTCCAGCAATCTTGTCATAAGTTTGCAGAGTATTTTTTGATAGATTTTGCTCTTAACACCTCAGTACTTATGTTGGCACACAGATTATGAAGATTATGGATCATCCATCACTAGAAGTTCGGTGGTTTGTTTTTTTTTCCTGAGGTAAAGGAACATCTGTTAAGGATGTTCTAAAGACATTTGATCCTGCTTCCATGCAGGGAGAAGCACTACATGACTTCTTCAAGTCCCTCAAAATATTACATTTCCTTTAACTCTATATTTCAGTGAGGTAAACATCATAAATTTATCTTGGTATTACCATGGGTTCTGTTTAGTACATTGACAATTCTAAAAGGTATGACATAAACATGCATCAATATCAATAAAAAGTAACAAAAAGCAATCAGACAAAGTGGAGGGGAATAAAGATCTTAAGACTAATTCAGAAACTGAATTTGAAAGTGACAGTTTGCCTTTTCCTCCTAACTATTATGTTCTTCACACAGCTCCATGGGGACCTATGTAGTCATAACCAGAGATGGTTCATGATGCTGTAGGAAAATAAGGAATATTAGTGCAGTTAATAAACAAAACTGCCTAAAGATTACTGTTTCACATCCTAGTAATTTCTAGTGACTACTCAGTGATTTTTTTATGATATATTCACTAGGTATCCATCCTAAGCTTTGACCAAAGACTGGCAGGCTAGTTAACAAAACAAGAGTGCATCATTTTGGTAGCTGCAACCACTGCTGCATAAAGGTTTACAGTATGTATAGTCTGAAGTAAAAGAATATATGTAAATTCTGAAAAAAAAAATTGTATGCAGAAAGACAGGTTTCGTTTAGCTTAAACAAAAAAAGCCTACTGATATCTTCTTTTTCTTGCTGTATTCTTTTTTCCTTCCCTTCAAAAGAGTGTACCTTAGCAGAAGAAACAACATTTCATAGCATTTTGGCCAGAAAAAGGAACTAAAAGCAATGTCTTTAACAGACAAAACCAGCACTCATTTCCCAGGTCTTGGAAAACCAATTAGGCCCTGCACTGGGCCTGTTTTTGCCTAGCAGTGAGATTTCAACTCAGATCATCGAAAGTAACTGAAGTTTTATTTTCCAGCATTACTGTTCTTTTCTTTGTTTGGTTTCATCTTGTTTTGTCCTGAGGATGCAGGCTCAGACTTCAATAGTGACTACAACATTGTCAACTGTCTATCTCTGCTTCTTTCTCCTAAAAGAACAGTGAAATACTCAATTTTAAGTACCATTTTAAAACTATTATCAGAAAATATCCTTAGAAACAAAAAGGACATAAGACCAAGAAACTACTGCATAACTTCCTAACATTTTACATTTCAAGAACCTAAATTGCTTTATTTTTTAAGTTTCTTTCCTTTTTCCCTGTTTCTTTCAGGAGAACTAAAAAGCTTTTTGATTATAATTGTTTGTCATGGGATGAAGGATGACATCACAGGTCTAGACTTGAAATGTCACTCCTCTTCCACCATCTGGTGTAGCACAGTAACAAAATCATGTCAACAGCTTTGACTGAACTCCATCAAAATGACCACCCTTCATATATACATCTTTCAGGTTTATGTGCTTTTAAACTATTTTTTTAAAAAATCTCTTCTCTAAATATTGGAAAATCTGTAAGTATCATAAACTAAATATGAAGGGTTTATGGCATGCCCTTGAGGTCACTCTCCTTGTCTCTGCCCGCACAAACATACATTTCTATGTACAGATCTTTATGTATATGTACAACTGAAAAAAATGTGTAATATTTTCTATTAGGGCTTGAGATTTAAGCAGGAGTGGCAGCTATGCCTTCCTCTGGAGCTTAACCTATAGCAAGAGACACAGAATCCCTAATACTGTGTATAAAGGTTATATTCCCCTAGCTCAAGCTGCTGAGGCAAGTGCTCTTGGATAACAGGGTCATACTGTCTGTTCTCAATGGTATCAGTAGCAGTTAGAGAAATAAGTTTGTGTACGTTAGAAATGGCCATAAAGTGTTATAAACTGTTGGTGGTGTATTTTGACTCCTACACAATCCCTAGTGGCATGATGCTGGTAATATACAGCATTGTGTTCTCAAGGACTGAATAGTAACTGGAGAAACAGGAGAGAAAAATTCAGTCAGGAAAGCCCTAATGAAAATTGATTGGAGAGGCTGGAAGATAGAGATATAGTATATCCGTTAAAAAAATGCAGTCATTTTTTTTTCCCTCCTTTTTCATCTAACTTATAGGCTAGAAACAAAGATAAACCCAGATCTCTGGATCCAGAGGAAAACTAATACTGTACTTAGTGTGCCAAATTTTCTGCTGGTATATCTTGATACAGCTCAATTGACTTTAATAGAGCTTGACCATTTTTCACCACCCAGGAATTTGGTCTATTGTAGTAGGAAATGTTCTCACTGAACTTGCTGGATACTTTCAGTTATATTCTTTTCTATTATTGCAATTGACTTATACCTCTATGAAAGTTTAGGGAAAGTTTTGAGGTAAAGGGCTGAAAATTCTCTGATTAGTCTCATGAAATAGAGAAATTTCATTTAAAATAAAATTGTTTGGGTATTTTAAAATCATGTTAAATTAAAATTACATGTCAGCCAGTATTCTTTAGTGTTTTAAGTTATGTAACCTGAATGCTCTTTAATTATGCTCTTTCATTTGAAATAAATGACAAAGTTTATTTACCTGTCTTAAATGGAAGTCTGACAATATCTTTAGCGTCTAGATACGTTGCTTGTGATTGTCTAGGTGATGTGGAATGATGATGCACGTAGTTCTTCTGTAATAAAGACACATAATAGTAAATCCCAGACCAGATAATAGGAAAGAACTACAGAATACACTGTGCCACTGTAAGATTATGGAACCATCCTTTAGGAATAGACCCCTTAATGTGTCTAAAGGTCCTGTATAAGTGTGTAAAAGCCTTCAAGGGGGCTGAATGGATTAAAATTGTTATAAAGTTATGCTTTTTTTAGATACTTACAGTCTACTTTTTGACTTTTGTAGGTTTTAAAAAGAAATACTTGAATGTGGTTTTAGGTAGAAGAACATATTCCCAAGTAGGTGGACAGTACATGTATAGGAGAGAGCTCTACCTGTGGAATGCTGATAAGGAGATAAATATACTCCTGTGGGTGGGGTGGGCTGAATCAACAGGTTTGAACAAGACAAGTCAATTGCAGTGAGTACATCCAGAGCTTTGAAAATACCAAAAAAAGCAATTTTATGTTTCAATTTCAAATGGAGAAAAAACAAGGATTATTATGCACCTGTCCACTAAATTTTGTGCATTTGTTTGTGGAGAATAGATTGTGTCAGGTTCTTGATGTAGCTGACAAGATACTCAATAGATGAATTTATTTTTTTTTCCTATGTGCAGTACAGAGTTTTCACATAAAGTAGGAGCAGTTACAGGGTTGCTAACTCTTGTCAAGTCTGGAGTGGATTTTGTACTTAAGCATGATATGAAGCATCCAAAGATTTTTAAAGTAAACAATCGAATGAAAAAACAACTCATTAGTGTATCTACACAGTTTAGGCAATTCTCAGATAGTCAGCAGTTGAAAGTGAGGTTTCAGGATTGTTGTTTTTGACATAAATGCTCTTCAATTATTATTTGTTTATTTTTACTGAATGAAGATCTTTCCCAGGTTTTTGGCTGGGAATAATGGCGAACTGTTGCCTAATTAGAAATGAAGGCCTTCTTGGCTGACTAGCTTTCCTCAGATGTTAAAAGATCTACCTCAGATGTTGAAAAAGAAGATGTACTTTCATCTCATTTGTAATTGGATACCCAAAAAGCTTAATCTTAAAGTATGAACATCTTTAAAAACTTTAAACAAAAAGTCAAAGCACGTAAATAGCTCTCAAAGCCTGCCACTTTGAGCAAAAGGAGGTAAAAGATATAGAAATTGGAGGGAACAGGAGTACAGATATTTTGTTATTCAGAAACTAGAAAAGGGTGATTACATTGGGTCGCTATATGGGAAAGTCAAGTTGATTGTGGAGGACAATAAAGGAAGTAGAAAAGACTTTGAGGAAGTGTAAGACAGAAGACTGGAAGGAGAATTTGTACTGACAGTTGTGATCAAGGCTAAAATAATGACACCTCTGTAGCATAGAATTGTATGGTGGAAAAGAGGAAAAGTATCAGTGATTGAACACTAAATTTTGTCTTACCGGAAAACATTTACTAATGTGAAGGGAGAGATTAGAGATTGCTTACTGTCAGACTGTCTGGCATTTTTTCATGTGATACAGAGTCAACTTTAGCATCTGAATCAAATGACAAAAGAACTTATTTTGCAGATTTAAATTTATTGAGGATACTCACTAAATTCAGAGATGTTTTGGACAGGTATACAAGCTAAGTATGGTTTCCTGTAGAGATACTGTAATACTTAATGACAGCTAAACGTCATGCTGACTGGCATGTTAGAAAAGTTGGAGATAAATGAATTGCTGTAAGGAGGAACTAACTGTTAGTTAAGCACAAGAATACCGACGGAGTGCATCTACATTAATGTTCAAGCAAGAATGCACTTTTTAAGAGGTCTTTCTTGTATCCCCTTTTCCTCAAGCTCTAGCATCTAGTGTCCCCTTTTCCTTCTCCCTGGTTCATACTGTGGAAAGGTCTCAGAGCTCATAAACTAGATTTCTCTTGGAGGAACTTAACTCAGAAGATGTACTCCAGGACCACATGTAATATCCTGTGCTGGTTTTGGCTGGGATAGAGTTATTTTTCTTCACAGTAGCTGGTGTGGGGCTCTGTTTTGGATTTGTGTTGAAAACAGTGTTAGTAACCCAGGGATGTTTTGGTTATGGTTGAGCAGGGCTTACCCAGAGCCAAGGCCTTTTCTGCCTCTCACCCCACCAGTGAGGAGGCTGGAGGGGGCACAAGGAGTTGGGAGGGGACACAGCCGGGCAGCTGACGCCACTGACCCAAGGGATATCCCATACCATATGACGTCATGCTCAGCACATACAGCTCGGGGGAACAAGAAGGAAGGGGGGGATGTTCAGAGTGATGGTGTTTGTCTTCCTAAGTAACCATTACATGTGATGGAGCCCTGCTTTCCTGGAGATGGCTGAACACCAGCCTGCCCATAGGGAGTGGGGAATGAATTGCTTGTTTTGCTTTGCTTGTGCGTGTGGCATTTGCTTTCCCTATTAAACTGTCTTTATCTCAACCCACGAGTTTTCTCACTTTTACTCTTGTGATTCTCTCCCTCATCCCACCAGGAGGGAGTGAGCAAGTAGCTGGGTGGGGCTTAGTTGCCAGTTGGGGTTAAACTAACAGACATATCCAAACACTAATTGAGTGCCCACCTGCTGGATTAAACTAAAACTATACCAAAGTAACTCCCCCTCATCATCAGCTATTTCACTCCACAGATTCACTCCCGTTTGGTTGTACTACTTGTTAATGTAGACCACATTCAACCATCAGCTTCTCAATGTGCCATATGCTCCTCTTTCACCACTCAGAAATGGATCCAACATCATTTATTCAGATCAGAGGGAGAAGAGAGTAAATCAGGATGAAGTCATTCAGTTATAAATGTTTCACGCTAACAAAAATATTTACCCTGAGTGAATACTTGTAGTAATATCAAAACAAATTTAAACATGATCTTTTATCCAGAGACCTTTTCTTCATGCAGCAGAAGCAGATATTTTATACATCTTAGCAAATGTCTATGGGTATACACACGCTTAAGTTTATATAAGCACAAGAAAGTATTCAAGGTTCTGTAGTATGGTACAAATGCCAAATTACAACAAAATTTAAAATTAATTAGATAGTTAACAAAGTGCACTGAAGGATTTTTTTCTCTTCGGTGCAGCAGAAATACCGGCTGCGCAGTGCTGTGTATGATTTATTTATAGGCTGCTAATGAAGACATATCTAATCATCATAATTAATTGGTATTTTTGTGCTTTGGGGCCTAATCACAGAAACTTTCATATGTTGGCTCAAACTGATCTTAGCTGTGAGGCAAAAATTCACAAGAAAGCTTGATTTTCCTTTGTTCAAGTTTGCTTTTCCATTGAGCTTAACTACTGTGTGGTGACTATAACTTAACCCTCAGAACACAGCATATGTTGAAGTGCTGTGAAAATGAGCTAGGAGAGGATGATTTGCAGGGATAACATTACATGCCAACCGTTTCATGTTTGCTGTGGGAATTTGCTTAAATCAGGCCTAATTTTAACCCTGTTTAATCAGTATCACATCAGTAAAATAATCCAGTAATTATTGTAACATTCCACACAATTTCTTGATATTTCTTCTTGTTTTGTATTATAAACTCACGTGTATGAAAAAATATAAAATGTCATAGAGCTCTGTAAGTGTGCTATTCACTTGTGATTATACGTTCATGCCATTGTCTACATTCCCCATCGCTTTACTAGTAGTCAATACGTATATATTACGAGTTAAAAGTCTGGTTTCATTTAATTGCTGAAACTAAAGTGCCTCTTATTTTATATGAGAACAATTCTCCATGGGTATTATAGAACTAAATCCTGTTCTCTGTTTTAAATAAACATGTACATATACATATATATATAGTGCAAAATGGAAATTTAGATATACTCTTTGGCTGCACAAATATAACTCCTTGTTCAATCTTCCAAATATGGCTGATGCATATACCATTTCATAGCCATGAAACGAATAGTCCCACCTTCATGTGTCATAAAAGACTTGAGTATGATAGGCCTTCATTACAGCAGCAACAGCACTTTCATTTTTGGCTAATGTAGCTATTCCAAAAAGTAGCTGCAATAATCATCTTCCATCTTGCCAGGTATGGGCTACTGGGCAAGGGGAACTGTATACTCTTTGTGAATGTACATTATAATAGAGAAAGTAATAAATTGCATTGCATTAATTTTTTTTTGTTGAAACTAAACTTCTATATTTTCTATTAAATATATTAACTTGTACTGGTGGTACAAGTGATATGTAACAAAATAATTCTACTAGATTTTTTGTCTGATGCAGAAGTAGCAATTTTTGTTTAACATTTTCTCAATATATATGTCACATCTCTATTATGTTTCATGGATCTGAATTTTCAAGGATTTTCATTGTCGTGGGACAGTAAATGATATCTTTCCAAGTGTTTGTGATTGGCGTGAGTTATCCATCTCCAAATGCTTGGAAACAATCTTGATAGTTGTAAAAGACACTTTGTCCTGTTGTGAATGTTCAGGAATACATTATCAGAAGTGGCACGCTGTGTAAGGAGTCTGCCAGAAATTGCTGTGTAAGGAATCCTGGAAATTGAACTGAAGACCCTTGCATCCCAAAGCACTGACTTTATCAATAGAATGAAAGAAGAATCTCCATTAGTCGTTAGTTCTAGTAGCGGCAATTCTTATGAACCATCTCTAGGCCTCCAGACAAGGCAAAGGCCATTAAATACTTCCCTTACTTCCAGTAAAGCAATTGAACTCAGACTAACCAATACAAAGATGTTCCAGTGTAGTGCTTAAATGGCATGCATGCCATTCCAGTCAGTGCACTTTAAGGATATCATATGAAGCTAATTAGGTGCCCCTATGAGTAATCTATCTTTGCTCGAATTTAAACAACTGGTTTCCTATTACAAAAGAAATACCTTTATTTCTCCTGTTCAAGGAGAAACACTTTTAGCTATTTTTAAGTGTCCCATCTGAGTTCCAAGATAAAATTATTTGAACCATTAAATAACAGTGTTACTCTATTCTTCAAGAGGAGAAATGGGAAAAGACTGCATGACTTAGCTGAGCCTACTAGGAGGAAAAAAAACCAACAAAACAAAACACAAAAACCCCGCAACACAACAACAGGGACACAGTTAAAAGTAGCAACACTTATATCATCCTTTCAGTTTCCAGACATGAGCTGGTAAGGCCATTAATACTACAGTTTATAACAGATGGCCGCTCTTGCTTGGACATACACATACATCATCAAATTTCCCTTTGAGTTTCACCCTTTTTAATTCCCAGTGAAGTCAACAGGAGTTTCATCTGTGTAAAGGAGAGCAGAAATGGACCTGCAGGGATATTTTTCTTTTGTCTTAAGTGACGTATTGTTAAATGTAGGGATTAACATAGAAAGGAAACTCTCGTGGGGACCAACTCACAAAGAATTTTGTTTTAATCCTTGTGAAACAGAAGTCTAGTAATATTTAACTTTCTGAAGGGTAAAATCAAAAAGTTCTTTAATGAAACCAAGAGAGAAAATTGTCAATAGGTGTTCTATACCTACGTTCCTTTGATGTCACACTCTGTAAGGATCCACAAACAACCAGGGTCCATTTTCTATTTTGCCATTTTTCAGCATGCAAGGATAGTCAAATAAGGTATGTCTGACCAAGAATCTGAGGAAATTACAAATTTTGAGACTATGTTATTAAGTCTTCTGTTCTTCTTTGTTGTTTATTGTCATATTAAAAAACAAAAAACCAAAACAAAATTAACCCCAAAAACCAACAACAAAACACAAACAAAAAACCCCCACTAAAACCCATGAAAGATCCAGAGGTCTTTTACAGTCTAAGTAATGATCTACACTTTAAGAAGACCTAACTTCAGCTTTAGATGACTCTCTAGAATGCTTTTGATTTTTAAGTAGTGTAGGGACACAGGAAGAAATCCTTTATTTCATGCATAGTTTACTTACCCACATCATAAAGGCAGAAATATTCCCCTGTGGAATTTGATATACAATGATCAGGGCTGTAAACCTATTCTGACTAATCATGTTTATTCTGATTGATTGAGCTAATTGAAAAACAACATAGATATTCCCTGTAGGTGCATTTTTCTCTTATTATATTTATATGATAATAAAAAAGGGATGTTTTCAATTCTCAAAAAAATAATTGTCTTGGCTCTTCTTAGCCTGCCAGAACAAATTGCTTGTCTGACTGATATTAGTCTAACAGGTAAGCAATCTGTTTTCAGCGCTTGATGATACTGAATTTAACCATTAAAGGTTTAAATATAGTTTTGGAATGAGGTGTTCAGTACATCATTCTTAATGCCAATATATGATCTTTTTCCCTGAGTGATGCTATTTATATCTGCTTTGTCACTTTTGCATGACCACAAAACAGTTCTTAGCCTTCTCATCAGGCCCACCACTCACCTCATACACTTAGTGATCTTACCTACTATATTTCCTTGGCTCTCAGAGTATTCTGAAAGGTCTGATAAAACCTTACACTTCACTTATCTTTGTTATAGCGAACCTTGTGCTTAGTGGTAGCTATGTGTCCATGCCAGAGAAATAAGAAAAATGCTTGAAATAACCTTTCATGAAGAATCAAAAAAGTGCAGGCTGAAATATTATGCTTAACTCCCTAACTTGTGCAATAACTTCCTCAGAAACTGCACATCATTGCCTTCTTATATATGAGATACTACAGTACTGAGATCTATTTTTCTATGGAAAAAAATAAATAAATAAATAAAGTGGAGCTTAGCTTTTCTTGGGTTACTTTAGGTGTCTAATACAGAGGTGGATGAACTTCCAAGTTTCAAAGGCTGAGAGAAAATAAGCATCAGAACTTTTGGATTATTATCCAGCATATATCTGATTGCAGTTCAGATTTCTTGTTGGAGATATTCTATAAGTAGTTTGCCTCACAGAATCTCTAGTACCCTTTCTTCTTATTTTGCATACATATGCACATATGTATATGCACATAAAATGTATGTATTTTGATAAAATACATATCAAATGTATTTTGACAAAATGTATAGAAAGATGTTTAAAATATAAAAAAGATCTGCTCAATGTGTTAAATCTAACATTGAGAAAATACTGTAACTTTGAAGGAAGGTAACTGCCTGACTGATGTCACCTAAGCTAGTAAACTACTCAATGGAAAGTAAACTTTTTTCTCCAAAGAGAAAACTCCTGTATAATAATTTGAAGGAAGGAGCCTATATCTCCACACTGATAGAATTTCCATGACAATGTAACTTTAAGTGAATTAAAGTTGTATCATGCTCAGTGGCTTAGTTTATAAAGGTATCAGCTGGAGACAAAAGAACAACCAAAATATAGGAAAGGTATTTCTGAGATCAGTAATTACTTTATAGCCTTGCAGAATTCTTTGTTCAGCAATTCTGTTTTTAATTTTAGTTCAACTGAACCTTTGAATTTCCTTTTAAGTTTTAAATTCGTTCCGGTCAAGTACATTAAAAGTGAAACGTTAGATTGGAACTTTCATTTAGCTATGAGTTTTTTTCACATAAATGGCCACAACAAATATTCTCAAGAAATGTAAGAATAAATGTGGACATTTGTACTAACCAAGGAAGACAAATATATACCACATGAACATTTTTCTGAATTTTAATGAAAGATGAAAGAATTATTTTCTAAATTATGTTCTAGATTAGAATGTCATGTCTGAAGCTTTGCAAGATTTCCTTGAAAAAAGTTCCCATAAATCTCTGTGTGTGCAAGAACTCACATCAAGATTCTTCATGCAGCTATACTGAAAGTTCTTGGGAAGTTTCAGAATCATTCAGACATGGACCAGGAAAGATTTTGTGTCCCAGAAGTGATCAGAAAAAGAGCATTAAGTATAGCAAATAGCTGAGCTTTTGTTAATAGGTCACAAGTTGTCCCATTTCACAAAAACAAAGAAATAGAATTCATAAAATTATCAGTATGAAAAGCTATTCTGGTCAAAGCTTTAGTACTGTTCAGCATCAAAAAATACCATGATTGACAGAACCCTACTGTTTTGCAATCCCTAGAAATGCTTTTCTTTATCTGTATGTATCACAGGGAGATTTGAACCAAATAGTGGGATATTTTGAACACTAAAGAGAAAACAATTTCTATTGTTTGATGGAAAGTGTAATTTTACAAGGATACCCAGTGACTTGTCCTATCACTTCACTGCATGCACATCTAAAACACGATTGATTCCGACACATCCGTTACCAACTAGTTATTGGTGAAAGAATCCTGTGAATAAAAATCAGAAGCTATTTGTTTTGTGGCACATAACAATACTTTTCAAAGGAGAATGGTTTTGGTCCATGAAATAGTTTATTGACTTATTTCCTGATGATTATGAGATAATGAGCAAGTGTTGCCTCATCATAAACCATATTATTTTGCACTGCTTGTTAAACAGAAACTGTATTTGATCATGACCACCATTAGCTGCAATGTCTTATTAGTTATAATGAGGAGCTGTATTAAAGTATGTTCTACAGTTCTATAGAATTTTGTTCTGACTGGAAGGATACATCGTGCAACGAAAGGCGGGGGTTTTTTCCTTTTATCTGTTGATGTGCTGTTGGTGATTTGGTCTAAAATGTGTAGACTGCATTGTTTTTCTCATCTGTAATGTAGTTATAAGGACAAAGCTAGTCACATCAGAGGATTTATGTGTCTTCCACCATTCTTTATGTATTTCTTGTATCTTCTCTCATGTACAGTCTTTCCAAAGATTAAAGAGCTGGCTAATCCAGCTCCATCTATTTTCTCTCCATTACCATGGTATCACCGTATTGGTTTTTTTTGTTTTTTTTTTCTCGTGAAAGAAAATATCTCTGGGGAAGATATTTTATAAGATTTGACCAAACTACAGAAAGTGTATAAAAAGGTAATGAAAATGTGTGTCTGTGCAACAAAATATCTCACTATCAGCACAGACTGATGGATGGTCAGTTTTGGACCCCTCACAACAAGAAAGACATTGAGGTGCTGAAGCGCGTCCAAAGAGCAATGAAGGTGGTGAAGGGTCTGGAGCACAAGTCTGATGGGCAGCGGCTGAGGGAGCTGGGGGGGTTTAGTCTGGAGAAGAGGAGGCTGAGGGGTGACCTGATTGCTCTCTACAACGACCTGAAAGGAGGCTGTAGCCAGGTGAGGGTTGGTCTCTTCCCCCAAGTATTGAGTGATAGGACAAGAGGAAATGGCCTCAAGTTGCACCAGGACAAGTTTAGATTGGATATTACGAAGAATTTATTCAACGAAAGTGTTGTCAAGCACTGGAAGAGGTTGCCCAGGGAGGTGGTGGAGTCCCCATCCCTGGAGGTATTTAAAAGACAGGTAGGTGTGGTGCTTGGGAACATGGTTTAGTGGTGGACTTAGCAGTGTTTGGTTTATGGTTGGACTCAATGATCTTGAAGGTCTTTTCCAACCTAAATGATTCTATGATTCTATGATAATGTACAGCATTTCCAGAGAGAAATAACAATGGTAGAATCAGTTAGTTGTGCAAATTTTTAGCTTGTCTGACACTTCCATGTCTATATTTAGTTAGCAGCTCAAATCCAGCTTGGCTGAACTATAAATGTCCTTCCTTTTCTTTCTCAAAGTGCTCTTCATTACACCATTTCTTGATCATGATGGACAAAGCCATCTTTGTGCTGCAACCTCAGTTTAAATTCAACTCAAGTGCCACTTCAGGTCTTCCTATTTGGATTCTGTTTAATTGTCATAAGATTTACAATTCTTCATCTATAAAATAAAGCAATTTCTCTTGCTTGATAAAGTTAAATCTCTTGTCCAGGTTTCTTCTCCTCACATTCCAGTTACTTCAATATCTGCTATGTAAAAAGCAGCATTATCCAACACCTGCCACTTCAGAATGCTGCTAAAAAGACCTCATCATTTTGTTACATATTTCTTTGCATCCACTTAATGGATCCATCTATTAACTTTGGTAAAGCATGATGCTTCTCTCTACTTTTCAGGACATTCTTGATCTCTTCCTAGCCTACTGAAATATCATTTCTGGATTTAAGTTTGATTCAAAGTTTTGTCTCTGAATTTTAAATCTTTGGTTAATTTTTAAACTGTATGGTCTATAATCTCTTCTGCCATATCCTCTATGCTTGAGAGAATCTTTCCATGCTGCCAAACAACAGCATTGTCTTCCTTCTGCCGCCTGAATGATCCCACCATAGCTTGATTGCTTCTATCGTATTTTCTGTTTCCTTGTAACTCCCTCATTTATCTGAATGCATCTACTTCCTCTTGTCCTATACTCTGGTTGGCAGCTACCTTTTTGTTCTCTCAATATGTTCTCACAATGCCTAATACAATCAGGTCATACTCCTTAGATTAGGCTTGAAAGTTTACTGGACAGTGAGCAAAATTAACAAGATGGTGACTGGGTGTGGAAACTGTATCACTTACACTTGCCATCAGAAAACTACTGAAGGATTGGTGACCTAAACACTCAATATTTTGCGTGACTGAAATCAGACAGTAGTACACTATGAAGCTAGGAGAAACTCACCAGAGAGCTAACATGCACTGTACATCAATAGAAGCATTTTCCTTTGGCAAAAGTTATAAAGCTCTGATAAAATGGACTGTCATTTTAACAGAAGAGAGATTTTTTTTCTTTCTTTACTCCTCCATAGGACATTTTAGCAAATCCATTTGATTATGACAAAGCTAAAGATTCGGGTATCCCTTCTGTGACCTTCAAAGAGGGCATCTATCTCTTTTCTTGCACATGATCTACTGAGATCAATTTTCAAAATCCTCTGAATGTTAAAAATATTTCAGGTTCTTTTTCCAGGCAAAGAGGCTGTGACAGAAGGTAAAAAGGAGCACCCTAGGAAGGTAATTCAGTTATGTGCAAAGAACCACTTTATCTTTCTGAAAAGCAGATAAGGTTCCTAGCAGGAGAGGACCACATACTCAACCAGCCTTATGGGCATATGCAAGATCTCATGCCACCACAAAACGTCTTGATGAAGTGGAATGTGCTGTTCTGTTAATTAAACCAACGTCTTAATTAAAACACTCTTTCAAAGATAGACTTATTTATGTGAATCCCCCCTAGAATGTGCCTGTTCTTTTCTTTCACTCAATTTATTTTCTAGTATTTTGAATTGAAATTATAGGTAACTATAGGTGGAATTTAAAAATGCAAGTCTAGTGAGTTGATTCTGATCACATCAACTCTCACACAGAATCCTGTGGTATCCTCCTTCAGAACTTCACAAGCTTTCACAAAGCATGAAGTCTAAGAAATTCTCTTTTCTTCATGTGAAAATCTCTAGAGTATAAACTCCTGTGTCATCTCTTTTACTTTGGTAAGATTTTTGTCTGATTTTTTTTTTTTTCACAGAGCCACATTGGCTGCCAATCCATCAACAACTTCCTGACATGCATCTCTTCTGCCTCCCTAAGTTTAGATTGTACATACCCTACCTTGTACACACAACTTAGATATCCAGGCTGTCAGAGGAGAACTTTACAAACACAGTAATTCTTTTATGGGAAACCTCTAAAGACAAGCAAATATATTTCCATATCTTGGAAGTTTATAAGACTGATTCACTGTAATGTTGTTATGTTGGCATGAATCATTTTTTTTGTAAGTTTGTTAATGCTTTAGGGAAAAGGAATGGAGGTTTTTTAAAGAGGCCAGTACACACATCGGAGGCATTGAACAAATGGCTTTTATTTAGACTGTACAAACCAAAGAAGATAAGTAATGTTTAAAACTACATATTCAAATTCTTTAGGAGGAACAATAATATAGAAATCCCTTCTCCCTAATGGATTAATATCCTTTCATGTTTCATTGATATTGTTAGTGCACATTTATGACAGTGGGATTGAATGCATTCTGTATTCTCCCTGTACACTTTTCTTCTTTCCTACACACAAAAGGAAAAAAAAAAACTATACAAAAAAAGACAAAAAACTTGTTGTTCCATGATCATTTCCATGACTTCCAATGTCTTCCGTTCCCATTTGGGTTCTCCCAAGTCAAGCAAAGAGTAGTTAACAACTTTTCTCTAGAAAAAAACTTTTTTTTTTTTCCTAATCAGTCACTTATTTTCACAAAGCTTGTGGAATCTTGTGATCTTTGAGATATCTGCCTCTCAGAATCAATTGATACTGTCCAATAATTTCAGAAGTTGCTATTGAAAAATAATCCTATGTATACTTGAACATGAACATGCACATGAATATAGACTCAATATTTGGTTACAGTAAGTAGATCTATTTAGGAAAACAGAAAAAAACTGTTTCCTAAAATAAAAATCAATAATTAATGGTCTTGATTATTATTAATTAATTGTTATATTTTATAAAATAAACACTTCACAATATTTTATATCATACAAATACATAAATCTAGACCAAAAATATATATAAATATATAATAAAA
>NW_009617950.1:0-846 GCF_000690535.1 Cariama cristata
CACCTCAAAATCACAAGATTTTGAGGGGAGAAATTACTTTGGGAAATTATTTAAATAGTACGCGTCTGCATTTTCTTATCTTGCCTCTGGATTTTGTCTTGTAAAGTACATTTTTTCAAGCTTCTCCCCCAAATTTTGAATGCTAGAAAATGTCTTTCTTCTCTTTCCTTCCTTCTTTTCTTCTTTCTTTCCTTTGTTATTTTTCTCTCTCCTTCCCTTTCTCCCTCTCTCCCTCCTCGCCTTCCCGCCTGCCGCCTTATTTCATATGTAATTACATGATTCAGACCAGGAAAATTAAGGAATCATAAGATCTATGATGAAACTCCAGGTAAAAGCAGAAAAAACATCAAGCTATATTCTGTTACTGCAAAGTGTTTTAAACAAAAATAAACAAAAAAATAGAAGCTGAAGGGACAGAGTTCAAATTCTGTGTCAGATACGTCCAAATTGATTTAAGTTTTGCATCTACTATGGCTGGTTTTTACTTCTCCGGTTCATTCACCTCAGCCGCAGAGGTGAAGCAAACTTTTCTCAAAACCCAATCCTCTTTATTAGTAATATTTTTCCCAGGTTCACCACCCCTTCCCTCCTTCATCAGCATCGTTTGCTCCACGGGGTGACAGGATTACAGCTGTCGTGCCCGTTCGGAGTTGCGGTGCTGTTCGGAGTTGTGGTGCACACTCTGTCATCCGTATTGTAACTCTCTATCTCGCTGGCAGTAAAAAAAGTGACACAAATTGTTTTCCTGCCAGATAAACGTTGTCTAGTAGATTTAATGCTCATAATCTAATGTGAGGAATAACATTATGTGAGCAACAGCAGTCAATCTGCTTACAATGATTGCCC
>NW_009617950.1:1216-1431 GCF_000690535.1 Cariama cristata
GTGCATACATTAGGGAGAGGCATTAGCCTCTCCGTGGCTGAGCAGCAAACAGTTTCCACTCGCAGGTCTTACTCCATCTTCATACCCTTTTATAACTTGAGCTCAGGAACTGTCAGATACACCCCAAAGACAAGATTTTGGCCAAGAATACAAAAAAATACACAACTTTTCTGTTCCTGTTGAGTTACAGGTCATTCAGATTGCCCTGATCTAAA
>NW_009617951.1:0-36593 GCF_000690535.1 Cariama cristata
GGAGCGGGGAGCTTTCGGGGGAGGCCGGTAGATGTCACTGTGAAGAGAGGGAGAGGCAGGGTTGTGGTGAGGGGGAAACCAGGTCACATCCAGCCCCGCTCAGAGGGTCTGCTTTTTGGGGTTGTTTTTTTTACTTTTTTTGCCCTTTCCCTGAATTACTTCCACGATTTGAAACATTAAAAAAAAAAAAGAAGAGTAAGAAAGGAGTGTTAGAGCTTTCAGAAGCTCTTTTGCAGTTTAGGAGACTGGGAGCTGCGTTTTCTCAGGCTCAGTTTTTCCCCAAGATACTGAGCAAACTTTCCGGTTTTGGTGAGACTTGTGCTTTCATGGCAGTGGGAGAAAATTTTATGCAAGGTGTCTTGAAAATGTGAACTGCAACATAGCTCCATTAAAGCCATTAGGATTTTCCAGACAACAGTATTCGGGTTCTGGGTTGGGTTTTCGTAAGTTGTCGTGCAAGCATATTCTGTGCTGGTCTCACCTGCTAGGTCCAAACTTCTTTTGAATCAAGATTTCATCTTTTGCGGAGAGAGGAGATCTCTGATGTGTCAGAGGCGGTGCAGGTTGCACAGCAGGTCACTGTCTCAGCGGTACTTCAGGGGGGCACATCTCATAATAAACTTACAGCCATGTCCCACAGGCAGCAATACATTAACAAGTAAACGAGTACCCACAATGAATCTGTGCACATGCTCAAGTTACAATCTTGTTTCCAACTATTACACATTCTGGCCATACTAACCAAAGCAGTCAATAATACTAATGCATTACAGCCAGAGAGCAGGGAGTGGTCTGAATACAGTGCCCTTACTAAACAAATTTTGTCTATACATGTGGACATCTGTATGGCCTGTGTATATAGGCTACTTTGTGTGAAAGCTCATCTGCATGAGTTAGGGTCACACATATTTCAAATACAGATTCTCCCCCAGGCTTCAGTGCCAGCCTAGCAAGTTAGTCCTTTCTTCAAGCAAGAAATTCCAGTATTAGAAGGCACTTATAATACTGGAGAACACGAAAGTATGGGATGCACCTTCCTCTGAAATGAAACGTCAGGTTTGCACTGATGCCAGAAAAGAAATGAGTCCGGAATTTTGAAAAGCTTGACCCACTTCAGATCATGTCTTGAGGATGAATTAGCTGATACCATGAGATGAACTAAACTCTCCAGGTCATGAGTCCTTAAAAATATTGATGTTGTTTCAGTTCTCCTTCTTAACACAAATAAACTATACAGAAATGCGTGAACGTTTGCTGTCCTAGACAGCAGTTGAACTAAGCCATCAGAGAGCTACTTTTCTCAGTGGGCAGGCAGTGTGGCGTGAAGATGATGCTGCTCGTCCTTGAAGTGTGGTGACGTTCAAACACCTCAGTCTGACAGCAGCACTCTGGCAAAAGGAGAAGTCACTTGTCTGCTTTGGAAAATCCCCACAACTAAGTGCAATTAGAGATCACCACACCAAGCAACAGAAGTGAATCAGCTAATTCAGTATTCTGCCTCTTGCTGTGGTCTGTGCAGGGTGATTCAGAGGACAGTGCACAGAAAACCACAAAGCAAATATGAAATAACTTCTCTTTTAGGAAATTTCTGGGAGATGTGTAATGGATGGCAATACCAGCCAAAGAAAAAGGAGAATGTTACCATGAAATACCAACACGAAAAACTGTAATGATTCTAACTGTCCTCCCAAATATTTTTGCATTAATTTATAAAAAAATATAACATTAGTAAAAGACAATAAAAATAATATGCTCCAGTATGAATCAACATCACCATTAGTTAAAGTCATTTGTGTTTGTCAGTGCTTTTGTATGTACGGACACTGAGGACCCATCTGGCTATCTGCATTTCTTTTTCACATATGCTAGCTACATCAGAGATAAAAAGGTAAAATGGAACATTGAGGAAAATTATGGGGCTTTCCGACACTCCCTCAAGGACTTTGGGTTTATAAAATAGCAAATGAACTACAAAGAGACAAACACAAAACTTTAATCTGTGAGATACCATCAGACTCGTATATCTGCTAGGCAAAGTAAGAGTATGCTAATTTTAAAAACAAAAAGTATATTGAAACAAGAATAAGCATGCCATATTGATTTATTTGTATTTAACATGTGCATATGTGCAGGTCAGAGCATGATAATTAACTTTAAAAAGCAGTTTGAACTTCACAGCTGGGCTGAGTGAAATAGTTAAAGTTTTACTTTAGATGTTTTGTAATAGCGTGTATTAGCTTCAAGCAAAACTCATGGAATGGAAATTACTTCTCCAAACTATGAGGTGGGGTTTCATTATTTACTGGCATGAATCAGCCCTGTGAGTGAAATGAAAAATATGCAAAACACTTGCTTTCCAGGCTGTGTATTTCACAGGCTAACACGAGGATGAGGACAAATAAGTTGGACTCTGCTTTGCAGCTGATTTTTAATCATTCCTCTATTACACAAAGCATACAAGATGGGGTACAATGTGCTTCTAGTTCTGATTTGTTGCATATGCGATTTATAACTAAGGGCAGTTACTCCAGGTTGCGTCACATGTGTCAGGACAGAGTCAGGCCCTCGTTCTCAGCTTCGGAGTTGGAGCCGTTCTGATTCTTGCAATGTGATCTGAGCAAGCAAACCCCCATGGCCAAAACAAACATACTGATTTTGTTGTATCTGTGCATGGTGTTTGCTTCTTACCCTAATCATCCTAATGGACCCAGGCCTAGCTTTAGACCTAAACACTAACTGAAGCCAGGAACTAGAAAGACAAGAGTGGATTTGGGCGTTTACTTAACATTTTGTTTTGAGGTTTGGCTGTTTTGTTTTGTTTTGTGTTTTGTTTCTCCCCACTTAGATTTTAAGACTCCTGAAAAAGTGAACAGCTTATTGGAGGCAGTAGGCCCAGAAGAAACACAGATTTAAAAGACAGAAGGCAGAGAAAAGAAACTAAGATGGATGAAGGTGGCAGAGGAGGAAGACAGGAACCTCCTGAGACACAGGTGGGTGGTTAAAGACAACATAGTGGAAGACAATCAAATAATTTCAGTGGATTGGCGACAACTAGCCATTAAGAAGATCAATAGGCTCAATAATCAGTTTCTGCTTTGAACACAAGCACAGACATACAATTCAGACAAAATCAAATGCTAGCTATTATAAAGAATGTAGTAAAGGCATGATGAAGTGACCATCAAATGTAATCCATTCCTTCTTTAAAAATCAAAGGAATTGTGTATACAATAAGTGTCCAAATTCCAAGATCATTAGGCAATCCAATTAGTTCATTGTTGTTTATTTTCTTTCTTACAATAACTGAGGAAAGTGTGAAATATATCAGCAGTTTATTGTGGGAAAGCAATAAGGTGTTTATTTTTAAGGTGTGCTAATAGGAATAGCAATTTATATTCTTTTTCACAACAAATAGTCCAAAGATTCAAGAGATCATAAAGATAAAGCTATTGGTGATACCACTGTGTGATCAGAAGTGGCATAAGGTCCTTGGACATAGTGTGCCCTAACTTGTCAATGGGCTTATTCAGGTGGGTGAAATAAGGACTGCTCATGAAGAGTAAGGCTTCATCACCAAGGTCAAAGCCTTATAAAACTGCTGGCATGTAACTAACAACAAATTGTCAAACTGAATTCATCAGTTTGCTTTTTACTACTTAAGTTTCTATGAAAGTCCATTTGCAGGAGACAATTTGTCTTTTCACAGCTTAAGAAAATTAGGTGCTTAGGAACAGGGTCAGTGCAGCCACATTAATGAAGGACTATTACTTGTATAGGAACAGAGGGAAACATTATGCTCTTGGCTTGATAAACTTCAAATGTCTTGTCAAATAGACCCAGCTCTGAACGTCTTCCCTGGAAGTCAGTGAGCCAGCACCTCATAGTGACCTCTGTCATTGAACAGACTGTGATTTTGGCAAGGTCATCATCAAATAAGTACTTCTGTGTACACAAGATTAAGCTGATTCCTGATATTCTACCAGGCCTTCATGCCCCCTCTTTTCAGTGAGGCAACCACATTATTGCATTTTCTAGGAGAAATACAGTGTTTTGGTCAGATTTTCCACTTTTTAACCACTATGACTAAATAAGGTCAGTGATACAACCACAGTCACTGTGCTTGCACAGTGGGTTTGAATGTTTAACAAATCAAACAAGTCATCATTGCTTTGCAAGTTGATTAGTAAGAATATGTATTAGGAAAACTTGAGTAAAAAGGGCTGGGTTGTTGATGCACCAAGGATGGCTTCAGGCCAAGCAAGCTATAAATACAAGAAAGCACAAGTGCATAGAGCATGCAACGATGTGTAATCTGTGTATTGGAAGTACATGGAATGAAGGTCCTATGGTGCAAGGAGCTCTACAAACAGGGAAGTAAAGCAGGAGTGGCTATGGAGAAGCTTTTTATCCAAACAGACAAATAGAGATAGGAGAGGAGGGGAGGCAAGAAGATTACTGCAGGATAGAGGGGGGCAGTGACATAATGCTGGGCATCACAGCTGTTTCCAGCATGACATGCTGCTCTCCAACCTGGTGCTTGATCCATTGCTACATGCTGCAGGGCTCACAGCACTCAGGGGAGTCCTCTCACTCTGTTGGAACGAGGTTTTGGAAAGGTAACTTTTTGCCATTGATTCAGCTACTTCAGTGTTTATAGAGCATTACATGAATCACTGGTTTGGAAAAAAAGAAAAGAAAAGAAGGCTTATGATTTTTTCCCATTCAACTTAGATTTGAAACACCCTCCTAGAAACCTGATTATATGAAACTACCCACCCCCAGTCTGGTCCCAGATAATATTCCAGCACAGTCCTATTTCCCACCATCCTTCATCTTCAAATGAAGAATAATGACTGCATACCTTGCAGTCTTCGATTTGTTTTGTTCTCTATAAGTACAGACTAAGCTTTACTGATGATATTTGTCAGCTAATTGCTCACTGCATATTGTTTGCATTCTGCAAGCTGTTACTTTAGAAGAGGAGCAGAACCATTCTGCATATGCCTTGTGCTTCCCTAAACGTGTCCTGTTGGCCGCTGTCCCTATTACTTCCCCTAAGGAAATTTTTCCCATGCAGAAGAAATAAAAGTTAAAGAACTTGCATATCCACATGAAAGAGGAACAAAACTAATGAAAAAGGTCATAATTTAAAGCATGCATGCCAAGTGGAGCATTGACTGAAACAATCTGAATAATGCCCTCTGTCCGCTGGAGATTTCAGGGATCTCTGCATATGGACCAGAGGACACTGAGGAATGGAGCAGGCCCCAACATTGTCTCCTTTCCTACTCATCAAGCCTGATCCTTTTGCATTACATCCTAGTTGTCACTGGAGTTGGGATTTTAAACTAGATCTCTCAAGTGACCCACTATGATCATTCTCACTTTTTCTTTAGGGAACTGAAGTAGCAGTGGCAATTTTCATGTAAATCCAAAGTACCCTAAAATTCCCGAAGGTGGAAAACATTGAGATGCTAAAGGATTCAAGTCCTAATTCTCTGCCATAGTATTATCTCAGTATTAAGGAAAACATTCTTGCTTCCAGCAAAGTGTTCTTTTCCATTTCTTAAAGATGCTGTCATGTTGTCTGCTATGAACCAAGGTTTGTCTCTGGAATCAGCATGGTACAGATGGTGGTGTACTGACGTTTTAGCTGTAATACTGATCATTTTAGTGCTTTGTTGTATAGATACCACTGCATTCTTCTAAGGTCCTAAAGAAGATAAAATTGAAGCTCTGGTCTTTATTGTGTTCTGTGCTGTATTCTTGATCGTGTGAACTCTCTTCTTCCTTTGTCACAGGTATTCATACAGTGCCTCCTAATGCTCGTGATTCATGGGGACAGGAGCTCTGTTTTCCTTTTTTCACTCTCAGTGCAATAGATGTTTTGAAAGGTTCTTAAAAATGCATTTTGCCGTATATTAAGTTATCATATTTCAGTCATCAAAACCTTCTTGAAAACTACCCCATTGTATTCATTAGAATGTGTTGCGTAAAAGGCATGAGCAAACACTTGGCCTGGATAGTGAAAGCCCATGAAGTCAGTGTATGTTCAGTGGGGTTTAGGAGAGTCTGCTGACTTCTTTGTACATTTTTTGGGCCTCAGGACAATCAGCATATGGGTTAATTTAAAATAACATTAAGTCATTATCTTAAAATCAAATTTTATTATTTAAAAAAGGACTGAGAAACAGTCATAGAATCTGACCTACCTATTTATTGGCTGTTATGGATTAAAAATATGCTTTATGCCTGTTATTTTATTAAGTGCCCACTCAAAGTTAGCACAGGCTTCATGGAAGCACCTGATGCACGAGAAATACAGCATCTTGTAATCTAACATTGTGAATTAAATCTCAGAATTTTCTATCATACGGAAAAGTTTCTGTTGCTTTAACTTGCTTCTTAGCTTCTTATTGAAAGAACCACAATTTAAAGTGAGTCTACAGTTAATTTTTTCTCTAACAACATAAGCATTCCACTAAATATTTATCTTTTTAAATCTGACTCTCTCCAGAACATCTGTTAATTGAATCTGTATTTGAATCTATTAGCAGTAGTTTGGTTTAAGTCAAGAAGGCAAAAAAAATCTATAGTTTGCATGGCAGCCAGAACACGGTATCTTCTCCAAAATTACTCCTTTATAACTTAAAATCAACTTATTCATTGTCAATTATTCAAAGTCAATTAGGAGGAAGAAAAGGCAAAAGAAAAACATGGAATAGGTACAAAATATTTCTTAAGAACTTCATTATTTACTATTTTGCTATTGTTAATGTTTAAAACACTTAACTTGTACTACTTCGTACAAATTTATCTTAATGTACTTCCAAAGTATCGTGAAACTGGAGATAAACATTTTCAGTAATATTTCACCACAGTCTTGCCTGTTTATTCCTTACAGTTTACTTATATTACAAACACTTCCAGAAATCAGTTAAGTCCTTTGTTGTCAATATCAGTAAATATATGCATAATATATGCATGCTCTGGGCTTTATATGCACTCAATTTAATTTAGCAATTGGCAAAGAACACTCATCAAAATGTTCTAAAAATGAGTTCCTTATCCTAATTGTCAAAAAAATGCTTCTAAGACTGGATTTTCCTCTCAAATATCACAGAAGTGGAGGAAGTATAAAGAAAAGAATGAAGTTAGTATAACTAATTATGACTGTAATATCATACACAACATATTTTTCTTTACTATTATTTTTTCCTTCCAGGATAAGTGTTTTTTTCTGAACATAAATTCATAATATAAATGATCTTGGACCAGATAAATTTTGAGGAATCCCTGAATTTTGCCATAAGAGGGCATTATTCATGCACTTAGAATAGAAAATGGATCTTAGTATAAGCACATATGTTTTAAGAAATGGCAATTCGCTACCCTCATGCACCAAAGAAGTAAAAAATATGAACACTTCTGTAATTAGGAATACCTTAAATGAGTTACTGGGACAGGCGTAGTTCACTATCTTGGGTTTTCTTACTAGATAGTCTGAAAATACAATGGAAGACCAAAGAAGAGGCAAAGTACTACTTTTGCAGTTGAGAAATTACCACAGAAGGCGGCAGAGCCAAAAGCTGGTGGTTTGATGTATGGATGCAATTCAGAAAGTGTACCTAGGCAGGGTTAACATTAAGCATTTGTTTATGCTATCCATGCAAATGGCAGTTAAAGGTACATTCAAGTGCTTCCGTTAAAACAAGCAGCAAGACAGCAAAAATGACACCCTTGAAGTTTTATTATGAAAAATTAGAGCATGTGTGAGACAAAGGACATGAATTCTTACGTTCCTGCTGTAAATCAAAAAAAAAACCAAACAAAAAACAACACTTAAACCTGAGCCTTTAACATTTTTTATGAGTGATGTATATTGTGAGAATGGGAAGAATACAGAGATGGGCCATATCAAACTGTGGACCTGAGAAACCCTTGGGATGGAAAAGACTTGTCTCTTCTCCCTTCCCCACCAAAATATTCAGAGTAGAAGTTAGATCCCAAAACATAATGTAATGGCTTCTCCTAATGTTGGTGAACGTTGGATTGTTTCCTAGAAATATAGGAAATCTTCATTCTGGAACAAGAAAAGTTTTTAACAAAAAAATATGCACTATGTGGGGTATTCAGAGCCCCGAAAGACTGTTGCCATGAAAGCTGCAGTTCTGCTCTTCATGAACAGAGACAGACTCAGGACGACATGACTTGGGCAGTCATTGTGCCTTACCCTGTATGCCTGTGCTATCAGGTATTGCAGATGTCTCTAGACAAGTATTTGGTTACATCATTCTTGTCCACCCCAGTGAGCAATGGATTCGTTTAATTCTGAGCCTCTCAGAACATCATTTTCTGACTTAATATTATTTAGCATATACCAAGGATGTATTTAATTGTCCTGTTTCCTGGAATTGTATAATTTATCACATGATCTCTACCTCTAAATCACTTTCACTAACAAATATGGGGGAAAAAAAATTGACAAGCAGAACACAAAATGCTTTCAGATGCAGTTTGGATATTCTTCAACTTGTCAGATCTTTTTTTCCATTGGCATATACCAGAAAAACGCAGTGATCTAGTACTAATCTGTTGTTTGCAGAAATTGGTAGTTGAAATGAAGACCTGAATTTGGTAATTTTGTCATCTAGGTAGTTTTATGAAGAATTATTATTTAATATTAAAAGAATTCTGTAGGGGAAATATTTATGGTCTTTGAATTTCAACCCACTTCATCATTGCATGGACATTAGATTAAGAGGTGAAAAGCCAGTGCTGCAGTTGGCACAAAAAATATTACTCTGGTGAAGCCAGTAAATCCATTGAGTTATGAAATGACAAATAATTTATGTTAACACCTGCATATCTTTATAAGAACTAGATACATTCCCCAAGGCAATGATACCTCAGTATTTGTACTGGAATCCCTTCCATTAAAAATGGAAATCATATCAATGAAATTCTGCATCTGCAACCTCAGAGTTTTCACTTTCTTTCTGCTTTAGGAAGAATCCCAGGATTTTTGTTAAATTCCTCGGGTAACAAATATTTGAAATTACGGACTGCAGGCCGGCTAAATTCCAACGTACAAACTGGCGTCTTTATTGGGAACAGGTTGAAATCAGACAGCTCCATGACTGGCTGCTTTTGGGAGTGCTGCGTTTGCTCCACTTGTGGAATGACTTGTGGATCTACTTGCATGGATTCACATATATGCCTGAACAAAAATCATAAGATTTTTATTTGTCAAACATACCTGCTCCTCCAAAATTATTCCTGTTTTTCTGTAATTTTTTTTGTCTTTGTTATTATTGCTGTGATTACAATTATTACCTACATACTTGGAGATCTGAAGCAATAGATATCAAATGGAAGTTTGCAGTTACATATAAATAAGTGGAAAATTATAGTCACTAGCAGGGAATTATACTGATGACTGTTGGGCCCTTTAGGTGCAGAAAAGACTTATGGCTCCTGGAAAGACAGGCACTTATATCAAGAGCATCTAACACATCTTTAAGACTCAACTGGAGATGGGCATGCAATAGTGTCTGTACCTATTTGGGAGCAAGGAGTCTTCTGCCAGGCAATTTTCTCCTTTCTATTACAAGCAGGCTTAAGTTATCTTTTCATAATAATAATAGTAATAATAAAAAGACAGTGTACCTCCTATGTTGTTTTAGTTCTCTCTTTAGCACAAACATTATGCATCCTGGGAACACACACTAGCTACAGGTTTCAAGGTTTTTCAGTATTTTTCCAGTAGCTTTAAACACACAACTGCTTCATGAAATGTTATTTTAGGCAGTTCATTAGAACTGTTTTGAAAACAGGCAGGGTAGTCAGGTATGAAAGAGTTATTACTACTCTCTTAGAATAAAATACCTGTTATCACTTCAAGAGTCATTGGCTTCCATAGAACAGCAGATACACTTTCCTTCCCTGTCTTTTGTGGCATCACTCTAAAGGAAAGTTGCAGCCTTCTACACGCTCCAAACTTGTACTCAGGTGTCCCATTCTCCTATTTCTACCTGGTTTCTGGGACAATAGTTTTATTCAGGTTGGGCCTGGTAAAAAAACACATCATATTATAAAGAAGTATTTTCTATTCACTGCTGAAGATTTTGGATTAAAAGCAGGTAAAACCACAAACAAACAAACAAACAAACTTCCCTCCTGCCCCAGCTAAAACCTGATATAAACGCAGGACTCTGTTTCTTCAGTGATCTTGATGGTTAATTCCTGTGTGTCACAACTTCACCTCCCTTCCTGTGTGCCTTGACTTTACCTCCCACAGAAAAGGAGACAAGGAGACTCCCTCACCACATTCTTTCTCTAGTTGCTCTATTTGAATAGGAAACTTTTCAGAAAGGATCTGTTTCTCAATGCGTTCCTCACCTAATGCTGTATTGCGTTTAGGTGGATTCTTAAAACTAATCCATTATGACTTGAAGCAAACACTGAAGAACTTTTAAGAAGCCTTCAGCAAAATCCAGTAATGCCGGAACATACCTGTGTTTTTGATGTACAAATCTACTTTGTTGGAGATGGTGTGACACATTTGCTGTATTTGTATGAGATATACTTTCAAATCAAGAGAAGGCATGAAGTTAGCAACCTAGCTAAATTTGAAAGGAAGCACTGCAGAAAAAAGAACATTTACCAAGAGTATTTTCTATTGTCTTTCAAACTCTATATGTGAGCATTCAAAGAACAATTCTGATATGCAAAAGAAAAAAGTCTTTTAAAGTGCAAATGAATATTTGTGAGCCACCTCAAACAGCCTTGGGACTTACTCCTGCTTATAGTCATCTTTAGGTAATGACTGGTTAAAATATTTTTGAATAATGACAGCATTATCAAAAATCAAGTCTATTCACAAAAGATACATGAAAAGAAAATGGGGCTCAAGTTGTTGAGTACATTTTTCATTCTGAATAATTTGTCAGACTCTATTTACATTTTAGAGAGGATGTTGATTTCCTGGTTGGTTTTAAAATACACATTCACTTTGTAAATATTTAAAGATGCTAATTTTCTTTTCCTATCATAGAAACTAATTTTTGACAATAATCTTCTTAAAGCATCTTTGTTAGTGAAAAGGTATTTTGGCCCTTGCTACTGACTACTTCACACCTTGTTTGGTGGTTTACACAGGTGCAGGGTGATGTAAATTGCAATCAACAGAGAATGATTTAATTTTTAATTTTGTTTTTATGTTCCCTTTGCACAAACGCAGTAAGTGAAAAACATGTGATTTCCATATATGGGGTTAGTAATTTCTTATGACACAGGAACACAGAATTTGTACACAGATCAGTTGCTTTCATTGAGCAGATGCCCCCCCTGCACACAGTCTAAACAAAAGTAATTTTTATATAGAATGTACTAGTATGAGGGAAACAAACAAATTCATTTTGGATTTTTTTTTATCACTTGGATTTCTTTTGGAGGTTAAATCATCTTAGCTGGTATTAGTAAAAAATAAACTGCAAATAATAGCATCAAAGGGAATTCAGAGTAAAAAGTTCACTTTCTGCAAAAAACCACAAACTTAACATCTAGTTATCGTCATAAGCTCTAGAGAAGTTAGAAATAAAGTATGTTTTACTAGAATTTACAGATTTAAAAAACACATCAAGATAAAATGACCAATAAAGCCTTTATTTTTTAATATTTAGTATAAAAAGAAATTCAAATCCTTTGGTATTTAAAGTATACAGAGAATCCCAGACACTAAAATGTTCCATTCTTTTACTGCTGTTTCATGTCTCTGTTCTTTAAAGTCTACATTTTCTTTAGAAATTTCTCTCTGAGGATGAAACAAAATCTTCCAAACTATCAAAGCTGGTGTGCTAGGTCAGGAAACCTGTATTCTATAGCAAATAGCTGAAAGTGTTTTCTCATTCTTTGTGTCTGCCTAAATTGTAGATTTTATCAGACCATCATGGAAAAATTAGGCTATCATCTGGGAGTGGGGGCTTAAATGAAAAAATTATACTATATATTATATCATCATATCATATTGAAATACGTAATATATAATATAATTCCAGTCATAAAGGAGTGCATGGGTTTCATTGTAAATTATATTCATGTTAGCGCAGTGTTACTCACCTGCAGCCACTGGAACTCTCTCCTGTTGACACTTTCGTCATATGAAAAATGAATTGAAGTAAACCACAGAATCACGGAATGGTTTAGGTTTGCAGGGATTTAATCTCATTCAATCCCCTCTCAAGGCAGGACTAACTCTGGAGTTAAATCCAACCTCAAAGTGAGATCACGTTTCTCCTTATCCTGTCAGGTCTTGAAGGGACTGATGTTCTGCCACCTCCCTGAGCAGCCTGCTCCTGCCTGTAGGCACTCATAGCGAAGAATTTTTCCTACCGTCTAAGTGGAGTTTCCTTACGTTGGTTTTAGCCCATCTTTTCCTTGATCACCCCCTGTCCTTTCACTGTCCTACTGCAAGGAGAATCTGCTTCTGTCTTTGCGGCTCCCTTTTATGTAGTCAAGACTGCTGTTTGATCCCCCTTTGTCTGTCCTGTTTTCTAGTTCTGTTTGTTCTTCCTTGCCTTTAAGCCAGGAGTTGGATGTCAGACTTCAGTTGATTCTGACCATGGGCTAGTGGCCGTGAGGTAAAGCGAAGGACAGGGTGTGGGACAGGGAGAAGACAAGGTTTCCTCTTCCATGTCCAAAGAGCAAGAGGCGATTTTTGCATCCATGACTAAGCAGGCATGGAGCAGGAGAGAAAGAGCCAACACAGTTGCCCAATCTGTGCACAAAAGGACAGCTGCAGCAGAGAGTTAAACTTTCTGAGATTCATTTTTAAATGGAAAATTTAAGAATCAGTGTTGGTTTCAAGAAACATTTGTACCAGATGAAACTGCCTCAGCACATCCTTGATCTAAGCAATGATGATACATATTTGAATTTATAATTGAGGGCTGTAATTTATAGCAAAAGAGTATCTATGAGTAGTCTATGAATGAATACCTCACTGGCAATCTGACCAATTTTGTGTAAGGGAAGTGAACTGATGAATATATACCATATGTTTAGATTGTGTAAGTGGAGGCAATCCTCAGTGACTTCAGAGAAGCTGTCCTTGTTTACACCAGCTAGGAGCTAGCCTTGTGCATATCATTTGCAGCTGAATAAATGCAGATGTTAGCATTATACAAAGCTTAGAGTTTCAGGTTACTTTTGTTAAACAAGGCATCTAGCCCACAAGTTTGGCACCATTGCACTGCACTGCTGTTTGAGAAGAGACATAGGTTTGGAAGTGAACGTGTCATTTTTGAGCCTTTGTGAAAAACAAATGTTCATATATCCTAACTGTCCAAGAAGTCTTCCAAGGCAGAGAAAATAAGGAAATTAAAAGGAGGATATAGAGAACCTGAAACAGTGAAATATGACAGGATAATGTGTACCTGACACTTCATACCTTGCACACCTGCCTTTTGCCAAAATACGCGTGAGTAACTGCATCACCTACACCACTGGCATCTTAAGTATGGTCTAGTTTACCAAAGACAAGTTGAGTTTTCTTTAAGTTTGTGTTCAGTGTATTTACACCCATTGTAGAAAATACTGGACTTCCCACAGATACTGACATCTAATGACAGATGCTATGATAAAATCTTGATTTGTGATGAATAACTCCAGTAATCTCCCTGAAGCTGATGGGTGGGCTCACGTAATTTAAGTGCTACCCAGCAAGGAAAGAGTTGTAAGGACTAAACCTTTAGTTATTTAACAGCACTGGCAGAATTTTAAAGCCCACGAGGGCATGCTAATTAGGCATGAGAGAAATAGTTGTTGTGATGATATATTTTGTTTCATTAGGAGAATATACAGTGTATTAAACTTGGCTGACTCTTTCAGCAGTGTTTGCAAACAAATCTGCTGAGATAAACAGAAAATGAATGATACTGCTGACAACAATCTAACCAGGCAAATGTCTTTTGGTACAAACTAAAATGTACAAAATTTGCTGTTGCTGCATCTGTACTGTAGCACCCATGAATGGTTTCCCATTTCCACGCAAAGGAAAGTTGGGTACTTGGCATAAAAGGCAGATGATGTATGTCTGGTTGTGTGCCAACTTGAATGACTTATGGATCAGGATCTCAAGGCTCATTGTAAATTCAGGACAAAGTAGGTGAAGATTCAGCCTGTGTCTTTACTATCATGTATATGCTGATCAGTATAGTATCATTGCTTGAAGATGGTATGACTCATTCTCTGCTGTTTGTTTGCTGTTTCTCATGTTTATTTATCAGAAATACCTGTATATGCAATCAACTCAATCATAAAGCTCATAAAGACTCCAAATCCAGTTTTGTTTCAATATATTGTGAGACTAAAATTGTAGTCCTGGCTTTATGAGTCTGCATACAGTGATTAAATAAATGTTAGTTTAGAGAAATCCTAAGGCCTGTATTCTGCAGAAGGTCAGAGTAGCTTGGCAGGGTGAATCCTCCAGGCCTTTTGTTCTATGAAAGTACTGATCTAAAAATTTATTGTGGAGAAAATAATTATTCCGCAATGCAAGAGACCTTGCCACTGACATTTTTACATGACTGGGGGAAAAAATAATCTCTCCTAAGCAGTCAACAGATTTTTCCACATTATCATGTGCTTCTCTTCCCACTTTCTCCTCTGTTTCCTGTAAGGTTTGCTCAATCATTTATACACTGGAATAAATTCACTGGGTTGGCAAGATTCACTAATGAGGATAAAGACATCCAGATCTGCAAAGCATGTTATGGTTTCTCTCTCTACTTTTCCTGCTAATAGGAGTTCACTTCCAGCCTGAGTTACAGGGTTACAGACAGATCTGAATGCCAAGCAGGGACATGCTGTATTCATTTGTGTTTTTAAATAATTGCACTGTATCTTTGACTTTGATTGCCTTGACTGTAGCTTCCTGCACTGGTAGCCAGCACACCAGACAATTGCTATAAGTCCCTCTCTTTGATCTTCTGCTCAAACTACACCTTATTCTCACTTTCCATCTAAAGCTAGCTATCCAACCTGGCATCCTTACTCTTTCTTACTGTACTTTAAAAGCAGTCACCCCCAATTTAAATGCTGGCTTTAACAAGGAACATGTCAATTGCTTTTTGCAGCTATTTTATTTTTACAGTACTCTGAACCTTTTCCTCCTTTGGAAAAAAAATAATCTATATTTGCCTCTTCACATATCATATTCTCAGGACTGTATTCTCTGTCCCTGAATAAAAGTCTTTACACTATGCATTATAGTAGTTACACAGTTACTTGTAAAAGTAGAAAGTATGTCACTGATCTACCTTTAAGCGGTCAGGTATCCATCCTGGGTTCCTTTAAAACCAAAGTGAATCAACAGAACCTAAAGAGGAGTGATAACATTGCATACCCTATGCATGGGAACACGAATCCCTGCCAAAAGCTCTTGTTGGGGCTTTGGAGGAGCTGTATCAAGAGGAACTAAAAGCAGGGTAGTGAAATGTTCCAATAGTTCACGTCTTATCTCTGTTCTGTCTTACAGCGAGAGCAAGCGTTTACTCTTTCTCCTCAATTCTAATTCGTATAAGAAAGAACAAGAACAGTGTCTCTGAGAAACTGCATAAAATTATGCCTCCATTATCTAAAAACCCCCCGCGGGCACAAAATGGGAGATACTGTCACTGTTGCTGCAGTTTGGTACAATGTAGTGTTGAATTCAGGTATAATGTTTCAGTGGTGGGTTAGAAAATTTCTAGAATAAGTGCATTTTTTAACTAACAAAGAATCCAGCATTTGCAGCACATAGGAAGCCAGTGACTATCAGAGTCATTCTACAACACCTAGAAAATGAGTCATATCAAAACATCCCTTGTCTTGTTAATGTGGCAGTGTGGCTGTTTTACTACAGTTTTTTAGCACAAAAGCAGACACTTGAAACTTTTAGATCGAATTCCTAAGCCTCTGTCCCAAATTTTGACTGAGCTTTTTTTCCAACAGACAATGAATGCTGCGAGTGCTGTTGTTTTCCTCAGATGTCTCAAGACAAAGAGGTAGAAATTAGCTCTTGGGACTTTCTATAGAAAATACAGC
Organism: Cariama cristata; assembly: GCF_000690535.1. Classification (NCBI taxonomy): domain Eukaryota; kingdom Metazoa; phylum Chordata; class Aves; order Cariamiformes; family Cariamidae; genus Cariama; species Cariama cristata. Next base: position 16,087 of record NW_009617951.1, read on the forward strand.
TAGGGCAGTTGTAAATGTGGATACCACATAACTGTACAAATGTGTCATAGAAACATATAATTTATGAGCCATTATTTATAGGGAAGTCTAATGCTGCCTTATCCTCTTCATAATACTTCTTCATAATAATTCATGATTACTCCAGTATCAGAACTGCTGTAGATGGTCACTTCTTTGTCAGCTGGATGTCTCTCCCGTCACTGAAACATGACAGCTGAATTCAACAATGAAAGCTCTACTATATAGTCATCTAGTTATTATCAGAACTACTTAGCACATCACTACTTTGAGCAGTCTCACAGGTTTAAAATACACTGAACTAGTTCTATAATTCTTTTAACTTCACTGATACAATAGTTCTATGGAAACAAGAGCTGAGAGTGTGTCAGTGGTCAAAAAAAGCAAATAAAATATGAGGAATTCTTAGAAAAGGAATAGAAAGAGAAACAAAAAAAAGCATAATTAAGCTAGTGTATGATTCCTTGTGTCACAATCTGTGTCCTTTCCTATCCCAAAGGAAAGGAACATGGGCAATAAGGTTGAATGAAGATACAGAGCAACTTTCATACAAGCAACAATTGAGTAGGTTGGACCTCCTCAGCCTACAAAAGAGAAAGTTTAAGGGTAAGATAAAGATCTGCAAAGTAATGAGTGCCATAGACAGGGTAGATAGGGATCTACAAGATCCATCAGATGATCTCTCCCTACTATCATCTAAGAGTAGAGAATTTCAAAACAAATGAAAAGAAGTGATTCTACATGCAACAGGTTTTATGACTGTGGAGTTCTTTGCCAAAAGATGCTTTGTTTGCAAAGCATTTATATGGGTTAACAGGCAGATTGGACGAGCTCTTAGAAAATAAATCTGAAAGCAGCTGGAGGCAAACAGAATATTATGGATGAAATATCATACATGCTTGCTTTGATCCTCTTTTTTCCTTATATGTCCACAGGTGGACATTTTTAGGGACATTACTGGACTGGGCTCTCAAAGCAGTGTGGTTGGTTTTATATGTGGTCAAAACTATCACAAAAGATGTGTCTTAGAAGTACTTACCTGCAGTGATGCTGCCATCAAAGAATGTGGGTTTCCTAGTTGTCTGGAATTTAGAGAAAAAGAGGAGGTGCAAATTGAGGATAACATTTTGCGTTTAAACATGTGTGACCAGAAAATTTTCCACACGGAAATTCTGTAAGGGGATCACCTTTCTTGGATTTTATTTTGTTGTTTTAAGAGGACCAATTTAATGCAGAAATCTAGCATAATATGCCTGGGGGTATTGACTCATACAGCAGGCAGACATTCAGGAGCTCTGAAAATGAGGAATAATAAGTAAGTCTTCTTCAAACTTTGCAATTAAATTGATCTTACCCTCCTCTGGTAGTTTGATGATGACCCATAAAGCTGGATGAGACATAAAGCTGATCATTTGCCATTATTAAGTACCCCATAATTTATTTAAGGTCTGAGAGGTGAAAACACTCCTGCAACATCTGAAGACTTGCAAAATTGCAGGTCTTAGCACTTACCCAAATTGGTGATTAGCAAGAACAGAGATGTTAGCCCTATGGTCCTTAGCAAATTCCAACTGAGTGAAAGTACTGTTTATCATAGTGCCTACGTTTTCCCTCTGGTTTTATATGGATACAATATTTTTCAAGTCTCTTCCCAGAAAAGTAGTCTGCTGACTAAGTCAGAATGATTCATGTTTCATATGTGGATGTATTCCAACAAAACAGAAATCCTGAGAATGATTGCAGTACTGCAGAACTGAGCTCTACTAGATAACTATTAAGTGTAATGCACTGACTTTGTATAAGGGGTCTAAACATAAAGTAATTTTTTCTCATATATCTAATATATAGACAGATAAACAGGCTCCACTGAATGGCTTAAAATCATAGCCTATGACAATAGATATTGTGTATTTCGATTATGGAAAAATAAGAACAACCCTTTCTTATACAGCTCATAAAAATGTTCCATGAGCTTTTGGTGAGGGAATGTTGGAACAAAGAGCACTTATGAAGGAGGAGGAATCCTCACAGCATAATAAAGATCACTTATTGAACTTTCCTGTAATTGAAGGAGAAAAACAATTAAATAATTTTTTCCCTAGGTACTGGCAGACTTTTTCTTTATGCTTATAAAAGGATGTATAAAATTTGCAGATGATGGGATCTGTCTCCCAAACTGGCAGCTCTGAACATCTTGATTGTACACGGTGCAGTCAGCAAGTTCAGTAGGATGATGTCAGTTTACTCCTGATGAAGGCTGGGTATGATTTTCAGAGCCTTTGTAATCTGTCTGGACCATGGACACAGACATCTATTTCACAGGACATCTGGATATCTTAAAAAGTTCTTCTGGATGAAACACTGCCATGATAGTAAAACACTAGGAGATGGCTGCAGTTGTTAAAAAAATGCACACTTTTTCAGAAGCCATCTCTGGAATCTTTTGACTACCGAAATAAGATCTTTCAGGCCAAAATCTCTCAGCAAGCCCAGATACAGGCCTAATCATTGCATCCAAGACAGAAGGATGAATGCTGGTGCAGGAGAAGAGGGCCTGCCCCGTGGGGGCTGCGGGAGCGGCCCAGCAGCTTTCCCCTGTCTGGCTCAGCCCGTGTTCCCATGGCAGTCTGGGGTCCAGCGCGGGGAATGCTGGGGGGTGAACAAAAAGGAGCAGTTCTACATTACCCCCTTACTCCACTGCTCTGACTACGTCTTACATTCCTCACTTCTGCGTGTTGGCAGCAAGCATTGGTATAGATTTGAACTTTCAAGCTTGAGTTGTTTTTATTAACAAAGACAGTTCTCTGTACCAGGCAGCTCTTAGGGAAAAAGAAAAAAACAGAAGAAAAAAAGATTATAATTCTACATAGTCAATTCCTATCTGTCTGGCAGAGAGGCAAAGGATTTCAAGATGTTTTATCATACAGCTGTATGCTTGACCATGTGAATTCTCCAAAATGTTTGGCAGCAAGCTGTGGATTGCTAAAACCCTGTTGCTACTTGGTGAGTGTGTTTGGTTCACTATGGCAAATCACAACCATACCTTTAAGCATAAAGGTTATTGACAGTTCCTGTGTTTTATTTTGCTAAGGATTTAATTTTTACTGAATCCCCTTCTATTCCAGAAATAGATTAGTAACTCTGGTGAAAGCCCACCTAAGTAACCTGTGCTTCTCTCTGATTGATGGAGAACAAAAGGTTATCTCTTTATACTCTACTTCTGCAGCATTTTATGGTTGTGAATGTAGTTTGATTGCATTGGGTTGACATGAATAAACTATGTAATACTTGACATTCTTTTGTTGGCATTAGATTTTTATGTTCTTATATCTTTGAGATGGCAATTTTAGTATTGTCCAAGGAGGCTGACTTACATTTCTGCTTTTTATATAAATAAAATGATTTTTATATAAGTCAGCATGGCCAGGCCATTATCCTCAGTAACATTGCACAGGTGTACCTGAGGATGTACTATGAAGGCAATGGGGTTGTACAGGTGTAAGCAAAAGAAAAATATAAAGGTAATAGAGGAAGATAAATTTGTTTGTAGAATATCTGTGAATATCAGTAATGCACAAATGATGAAGAGCACAGATTAAGCATACAGGGCATTATCTGAGTCTGAGGACAAGAGAGAGAGAAATAGCTGGAAAATTTTATTTGGCAGCAATGAAGACCTTCACAAGTTAAAATAAACCTGAATTTTTAATTAAAAATAGTAATTAAAAATCAAATTGAATATCTGAAGCATTGGTATCTGCTCAGGTTAAAAAGAGTACTGATTGCTATGTCTGCAATATATTCTAAATTGTTTGCTCCTTCTGCTTTTGACAGCATATTAATTTGTAGCCAGTAACACAGTTTCCAACACAAAGGAGTGAGATTTTTGAACTCTCTTAGCTAGCAGATCTATTATTTGTGTAAAGGTTGCTAGGGTTGTCTCCCCTCCTTTCCTAGTACAATAATTGCATTTGTTTAAAAGCTACATAGAACTTCAAAAACTCACATGCCAAACAAAATGTAAATGGTTCCATGACCCTGTTAACCCACTTAAACTGACGTCTGTTATTACCAGCTCTGCTTATGCTTAAGGGAAATTGCTGTTTTTTTTCCTCTGCTAACAGTTGTTACATCTTGGGGCAAGCCAGTTGTTCCAAGGTCCAAATAAAGAGGAAACCTGATTTTATGATGCAAGTGATGTCTCTTTTTGGGCTGGGAATTTTAAAGGGTAAATGAATGAGCACATCAAACTGTGTATCCAGTAAATGCATGGGGATACTGACCATGACACACATAGGAAAGACCAGTGACATCTATGCTGAAACTTTCCACTGATAATCCAAACTGGGAAAATGCCATGCTGCTTTTTCTAATACTATATAGCATCACAATAAGTTTCTGTTACCGTATTGAACTTTGTCATGTCAGCTAAGCTTGATAGATACTAATCAGACATGTAAAAAATTTAAAAGTGCTTTGATGTTTTGGTATTCCTGTTTTGGATTTAATCTGCTTTTGGGGCTATAATACATCAATTTGTATCTAAAACACAGATGTGAAATTCTTAGTGTCATTACAAACTCTTAAAATTGTAATGTTTTATTTTTCATATTTCTACTTTTTCCTTTTTCCTGGGTGAGACAGAAACTATGATGAGAAATGTAATTCTTTGTTGACTGCTATCTTCTGTTTTTGGATTGATGATTTAGCTGAAAGTTAGATTTTCAAAAACTATGTAGACATGCAGAGCTGCCACTAAGGCACTTAATGGGATTTTCAGAAGTTTCTGACCTACCCTGATCCCACTGGGAGATAGGACCATCCTACTAGGCATCTGTACGCCACCAGGCATTGATTTGTTTCTGCATATCCCTGCCAAAAATGTGTTATAAACCTGGCCTTTGATCCTTACTACTGTAAGTATTTAATCTCGTTATATTTATACACTATTGCACAGGCAGTCTGGATCAAATCTCTCTCTTGGGAACCTAATATTTATTTTATTATCCATATTTCTGTATTCTTCCATATGCTTTTTCCTGGGCCGCTAGTGACTACTGCGCCTGCTAACAAGTCTAGGTTAAACCCCATAGAAGTATCTTCTTTCTCTCTCTGACTCTAATTGCCCTGTTGCCTTACCCCTTTCCAGATAAGTGATAAGGGAGGGTGATAAGAATGATTCCCCAGGGCCCTTCCCAGCAGAGGAAGACCAAAAGCTAACATGTTAAGTCACCTTAACCTCATCAGGCAGTAGGCAGAAGAGCTCATGTGGGCATTTTTCAGAGGACCAAGGCAAGAAATGCTTTGGCATCTGAAGAATTGCACCTACATATGGTGATCATGTACTGTGTAGGTGACTGAAACACTGGATCTTCCTGCCTCTCTGCCCATATACCACCTCCACCTACTTCACCCTAGTATATCCACCTCTGAGCAGATTGCAAAAGAGAGAATCTTCTTTAAATGAGTGGCATGGACTTCTACCTCCTTTCCTCCCTGCAGTTCTGCTAGTTGTGTGTGTGCTCAGAAACTCTTTAAATGCCTCTGCACTCCCAAAGCCTGAGGGCTTCTTGTCCCATGGAGGTATGCTGTGCTTCCCAGTATCTGCAGCTTTACCGGGGAAGTGCTATAGTAGACACATAACGCCATTCTTGGGGTAGAGGAATTTTCTTTTTATTTGCCCTTGGAGTTGTGCTGATTCCTCCAATCAAAGCTCATCCCTAATCTTCGCAATTTCTAATTCATCATATGCAAATATATTCTAAAGTCTACCAAGTTTGCTTGAATTACTGTGCTGCCTCCTTCATAGAAGATAATGGTAGGGTGATTAAGGGTGAGGGAAGGGTGCTGATACGGACTTTTTTCTCTTATTGTAAAGCAGCTGACAAGACAGCAGAGGTTCTTCTGGCACTTTTGACATACCCAGCTGCGAGCAGCCAGTTCACATTCACTCAGCAGTGATCTCGGCATGTTTTCTTTCTCATGGCCATATCCCAGAAATCATAAGAACTGGAATGTGGTGTTCCTGTCACACATACAATGTGTAATAACTGTTGCTAGGCTGCTTTGAGCTACTTAGCGGCACCAATGTACCATAGAAAGGAAAATGAGAAAAAAAAAATAAAAAAAAAGCCCTCTACTACAATTCACGTTTTGTTACAGGAAGTAATTTCATAATATAATTTTGGGACTAAATCCTGAAGATTCTTCATACCTTTACTGACATGCCCAGGACCCTGATTTTTCATGAACATTCAATATCTAAAGTCCTCCATCAGCTCATTGTTGAGAAATAGTAGAAAAGGTGTGTCTGCCTCCCAACATCATCAGTGGCAAGCTCAGTATCTCACAGGATTAAACCATAAGAGAAGCTGTCTTTGTGTGTTTGTTATTATTCAAGTGGAGGGACTATAACAAGAATAAAAAAAATAGCACTGAGATGTCTGTAAGTTATAATACATACTAGCAAAAAGGAAAACCCTTATGGTTGAATATAAGATTTCTCCGAGTCCTGAGGAGGGCCACAAAGATGATCCAAGGGCTGGAGCACCTCTCCTGTGAGGACAGGCTGAGAGAATTGGGGTTGTTCAGCCTGGAGAAGAGAAGGCTCTGGGGAGACCTTAGAGCAGCCTTCCCGTACCTAAAGAGGCCTACAAGAAAGCTGGGGAAGGACTTTTTACAAGGGCATGTAGTGATAGGACAAGGGGTAATGCTTTAAACTGGAAGAAGGAAAATTTAGATTAGATGTAAGGAAGAAATTCTTCACCGTGAGGGTGGTGAGACACTGGAACAGGTTGCCCAGAGAAGTTGTGGATGCCCCATCCCTGGAAGTGTTCAAGGCCAGGTTGGACAGGGCTTTGAGCAAGCTGGTCTAGTGGAAGGTGTCCCTTCCCATGGCAGGGGGGTTGGAACCAGATGGTCTTTAAGGTCCCTTCCAACCCAAACCATTCTATGATTAAAATAAAATTTCAAATGTTTTCTTTTTGACCTGATAGTTCTTGTCTTAATTTCATTCCTGGCTGTTTTTTACCTTTTAGCAGCAGTGGAAATACTCTTCACCACTGTTCTATTCTCAGTATTTACATCAATGTGATTTGTCAATGATATGCTAATTTTCTTTAGCATTAAGACTAAATACAAGTTGGCCTAATTTCCAAGAAAAGCACTCATCAAAGCCTCTGAACATTAACATGCAGAATTATTAGAATCTGTTACAGAGGGCAGCCAATGTAAAAGTACAGAAGTGTTCAAGCAAGGATTCCTGATTGTGAAGAATTCATGGTAGAAAATACAGTAGTTGCTCTCCAGCTTGGTTATAAAAACAACCCATAATAGTTCAGTAGAGTAGCTGGATCTAAATCATTCCAGACTTACTGAGTGTCTTGCAACGGTGTTGTCTTTTGTTTGTGTTGTTTAGAATACTATTGCCAAGTCAGAGGTCTGGAGCTTATTATAATTGCGTGTATGATATATATAAAAAAAAAAGCTGATTGAAATCTTAACCAAAAACAAGAAGCAAAAACTGCCTTGATGATCACAGACATAACAAGAAATAACAGGCAACTCTTAGTGTAACCAGTGTCTTTGAAAATGACTTTTTAGATTTGTCATTGCCCTTTCATACAAGGTTCTGAGTTGCTAATTTTTTTCCTTAAGAAATTGCCTTTAGAAACGGTCCCTGTTCTGACAAAGAAGTCTTTCAGATATGCTGTTGGCCTTTGATGGATATTTAAGCTTTTTCCTCCAGGAGTGACAAAAGAGAAATGGTGTTGATTCCACTTTTCATAAGTATTCCTTTGTACAATGTGTAGTATACATGGTTTTAATGATGTGTACTTGCAAACCTGGCAAGACAACTAAGACAACATATTTATAAAACATGGTCCAAAATCTCAGGTTTACTTTAAAAAATAGTTAAAAATAAGCTTTCACAGAAATTGTGAGACAGGGCAATTTAAGAAAGTATGGGTAAAGAAAGTTGATAAAACATTTTAGATCCTGCCAGTTGTTTTTTTGTTTTTACCCTACTCCTGGTAATTCCTGAGGTTTAAAAATTACATTTTTTAATTTTTAAGATGTTTCCTCAGTATTTGCAGATCTTTGTGGATAATTAATTATGTCCAGCAGTGGATGGAATTCAATTTTGCTTGGAACTATTAGTGAGAAATCTTGATACAAATAACCTTTCAAAATTTTCTAGAAATTATAAGTTATTACAACTTCAAACCCCTTCAGCTTGATGAGAAAATACAGCCCTTATTATTTGACATCAAATCACTATATTAAACAACTTTATCATCTTATGAACCAATCAAATGACTAACTTTTGAACTCATAATAACCTTTTTAATTGATGCAAGGACATAGAGAATATAATGACCAATTCTTGCAGTAAATCTTTTGTACTCAGCTATTGCATGGATTTTAATTGCCTGTTCTGAGAGCAAAACCTGCACTGACAAGCAATAGCTGCCTTATTGAGTTAGGCCCCAATGAGCTACATTTATCATAGAATCATAGAATCGTTTAGGTTGGAAGACACCTTTAAAGATCATCTAGTCTAACATCGCTGCTGTGGGCAGGGTCATCTTCCACTAGATCAGGTTGCTCAGAGCCCCATCCAACCCGACCTTGAACACTCCAGGGATGGGACATCCACAACCTCTCCAGGCAACCTACTGCAGTGTCTCACCACCCTCATTGTAAAAAATCTCTTCCTTATGTCCAGGATAAATATATCGTCTTTCAGTTTAAAACTGTTTTGCCTTGTCCTGCCACTACAGATCCTGGTAAAAAGTCTCTCTCCATCTTTCTTATAAGCTCCCTTTATATATTCAAGGCTGCATTAAGGTGTCCCCAGAGCCCTCTCTTCTCCAGTCTGAACAACCCCAACTCTTTCAGCCTTTCTTCACAGGAGAGATGTTCTAGACTTCTGATCATCTTGGCCCTCCTCTGGACCTGCTCCAACAGGTCCATGTCCTTCTTGTACTGGGGATCCCAGAACTGGGTGCAGTACTCCAGATGAAGTCTCATGAGAGCAGACTAGAGGAACGGAATCACCTCTCTTGACCTGCTGGCCATGTTTGGGTTTTTTATGCAGCCAAGGATACGATTGGCTTTCTGGGCTGCAGGTGCACCTTGTCAGCTCATGTCTAATTTTTTCATCCACCAGTACCCCCAAGTCCTTCTCCGCAGGGTTGCTCTCAATCCATTCATCCCCCAACCTGTACTGATATTGGGGATTGCCCTGACCCAGGTGCAGGACCTTGCACTTGGCCTTGTGGAACTTCACAAGACTTGCACAGGCCCATTCCTCAAGCCTGTCAAGGTCCATCTGGATGGCATCCCTTCCCTGAAGCAGATCAACCGCACCACTCAGCCTCATGTCATCTGCAAATCTGCTGAGGGAGCACTTGATGCCACTGTCTATGTCATTGATGAAGATATTAAATAGTTTTGGTCCCAGTACACACCCTTGAGGGACACCACTTGTTACTGATCTCCATTTGGACATAGAGCCATTGACAGCAACTCTTTGGATGCAGCCATCCAGCCCATTCCTTGTCCATCTAATAGTCCATTTATCAAAACTGTATCTCTCCAATTTGGAAGTAAGAATGTTGTGGGGGACCATATCAAAGGCCTTACTGAAGTCAAGGTAGATGACATCAATTTTTCTTCCCTTGTCCACTGATGCAGTCACTCCATTGTAGAAGGCCACTAGATTAGTCAGGCATGATTTGGCCTTTATGAAGCCCTGTTGGCTGTCTTTAATCATCTCCCTGTGTTCCATATGCTTCGACATAATATCCAGGAGGAACTGTTCCATGATCTTACCAGGCACTGAGTTAAGACTGACCGGTCAGTAGTTCCCGGGATCCTGGGAACAGATGAAGTTACATCCACCTCTGAGCTAAATAGCAAATTCTCTTCTAAATGTTTTCCAAACCTGCTGGCTCAATGCAAAGATGAATCTATCTTTTTCAATCAGCCCAGGTGGCATTTTTGTCCAGCGGTGCTTCCAAAAGGTAATGAAAAGTCAACTACTTAATTCAGGAGAGTTGGAAGTTCCTGTTTTCAGTCAAGAATAGATTGTCATCTTACCTCCATTCAGAACAGAAGGCGAATGTCAGTTTTATATTTAGCCTCTCTACCTTGGAAAACTGGTGCTTTCTCTAAGCACCTGCAGGTGTTCTGACTGCCTATCCTGGCATTTTCACACACCTTGCTTAAGTTCTGAACTTGGAAAAAAGGCAAGATGGTTTTAGTTACAATTTTATGGACTGCACAACTTTTCCCGGTTACAGGACTTTTAGGTGGTGTCTGGAGTTTTCTTTAGTCTTTATGAAACAATGACACACCAGTTTCAAGAGCATTTTTTCCATGAAATATTTTACTTAAAAAGACATTAAATGAGTTTGGCTGTGGTCACATTTAAAAACATGTTAACATTAACTCTGAGGAAGAAGGAATTCCTGACATTTTAAATTTGATCAATTTTAATCCAGCAGACTAATGCAAATCTAACTTGTATTACTGAAAAATTATAAATGCACATGCAGGAGAAATTAGTCCTTAGTTCTGTTACTAAATATAATTTTTGTTCTCCAAAGTGATAATTTTAGTGTTGTAAAATGACATGATAAGTAAGGCAAGGGACAGCTAATAACATCGTGTGCATTTTAATACATTTGCCCAGATGATAAACAGTTTGCTTTAATCTTTCCAATCTCAAATGTCATGTGAGATAAGCTTTTTTTCTCTTCTCCCATACATGCACCATATATCTCAGCTGACTTCAAGAGAATTACTATACCATTAGAAAAGCATGTGGTTCCTAGCATGGTTTTGGCATTTGGCTTAGGCAGGTTCTGGAGGGGATTACTGTTCGTGTGTACCAGTGTTATGAGAACATAAGGTAAGAAATGCTGAATATGAAATCAGAGTGAAAACATTAAATTTGCTCCTTATCATGTCTACTATTCTAATAGTTCTGTCTTCCTGTGTGATTATTTTTTAACTGCAAAGATGAATGACAAACTTTTAGATACATTGATAAACATTAGGCTCTTCTAGTCATTTTCTGTCCTTCAGAAGCTGATCTTAATATAATAAAATTTCTATGCATTCACACTTACTAAAGCTAGCATAGCTGTTACACGAGCCAAGCAAGAATAAATTAGTATGTGATTCTTCCAAAGATACGATTTTGTTTGTCTTTCTCTTGGTAATACCAGTAACATTTTTTTCTGTGAATTTAGTGTAAAATGGCTGGAAAATTTAAAGCTGAAAGCAAGCAGTTGACCAAAATTAATTAAAAAAAAAAATCTGTTTATTATAAATTCTACCATTACAGGGAATAAAAACAAATTCACAAAGATGAGGTACACAAAGCTAAATTGTTAACAGATTTTCCTTCCTACCTGAAAGAAATAAAATTGTAAATTTATTATGGGAGAAATATGGAGCCAAATACATATGTACGTTGCCTTGCTTTTCTTTCCCTCTCCCGCCAATATCTTCTCCTTCTTTTCACAGCTGGGTGACCTAATGGAGGCTCAAAGGCTAACGTAGGAATCGTACCCTGAAGGATTAGCTGTGCCATTTAGCACTGGCTCTCTGGGCGGGGAAGTGCAGCTCCATACCCCTCAGAAAGGCAAACTTCTTGCACAGCTCTCTGTGTATTGTGTCATCAAACAAGCCAAGCCAGAGCTTTTTCTTTTTTTTTTTTGTCTCCAGAATATTCAGCTTCCTTTCCTTTTTTAGGCAGTGAATGTGTAGGAAGTGGGGTAAGCCTCTAGCCTGAGCCACTCCCTTCCTCTTTTAGGCCATGCAGCTGTACATTTACTTTTATGAACACGTGCAGATAGACTTGAACTTGTTTTGTCTGTACTCCAGGGTAGGTGGATGTGAGCCAGCTCCAATCTGTCAGTGAGCTGGCTGTGTTAGCGTAGTACTGTACCGAACCTGCTGAGCTCTGCTGAGACTCTGCAGTTAGTGCTGAGGTGCAATGACACATCATGTATCTTCATAATTTAAGAAATTAGACAAGGGTTGGGTCTGGCCAGATCAAAATCTCCGTAGGGTGTGTATAGATGTAATTCCAATCGGTGTCTACATCTTTATCCCACTGTTGCACAAGGGGGGAAAAAATATGGAAATGAAGGGAAGCTTCCTGTGCATACTTGCATTTCCTTGTTATTTAAACTTCAAGCAGTAGGGGCTTAAGCTGGCCATAAAATAGCTGTAAGAGAAATTAAGGACCATTTGTGCTTATTTAATAAATGGAAAATTGTCTGTGTTTGATTTCATTTCACATTGGTTTTGTCTTTAACTGATAGTAACTTAGAATAGACAAATTTAATCAAGCTCCTTTAGATTATTCAGGATGTGCCTCAGGGATATATATGGTGGTTTAGATATTTAGTGCAGTTGTCAACAGCTGTGCTTTAGGTGGGTGTCTACACTGTCGTATCTGATGCTGTAATCAAGGCCCCCTCCTTCTGAGATTAACAAACCTATAAAGAATAGATGTCAGACAAAAGCATACTGTTAGAAAGGGGAACTAATTGTACTGTAATTATATCAATAACACCTAGGAGTGCTAGATAACAGTTCGACAACATCTTGTTCAAAGATATATGGGGGGTAATGTGGGGAAGAATGTGAATTTGTATAAGATTTGTGAAGTCATGTAGTCATTTTGTGTTACAAAAAACCTCAACAAAAATGTGCATCATCTATTTATCACCCTAAATAAAATTAAGTTGAAAGAATGAACTATCTTGGTCCATAGTACCAGACAAAACCAAAGTAATTCCCCCAAAGTTATGATTCAGGACAGGAAAATTAGGTAAGTCTGTAAGGCTGTCAGTTAATTTTCTTCCTTTATTCTGAAAAGAACATGTTCCAGTGCTGGTCCAATAAACAACATAGATGAAACTGCACTAGATTCAGCTCCCATTATGCTACACAGTCTTTTCATACTACCACAGCAAGCCTCCATCCCTACACGCTTCCAGCAACACAGCTCTAATGTCATTTCACACACTCTTTACTGAAAAAACCCACACATACAGTAACTATGTATTCAAAGAACAGAAGGAACATACGGAGCCAGAAGGTTGAGTGTCTCTCCAGTGCTGTGTAGTGTGGTTTCACCAGTGTGCTTTAAGGAAAGTATTAGCATTTTCGCAAGCCACTCTGCATCATTTGGCTTGGGGAATCAAGGATTGCTGCCTGACAGAAGCATTTAGCACAGTTAAGTACATCAGTAATATATTTAAGATGGGGTTGTAAAAAACACCTTTAATTCAGGTTAGTCCATTCTGGCTACCTGTGTTTGAAAAGGGAACTCTAAACTTCAGAAGAACTGAATCTCTGAAATCTCATTTGGCTTAGCCAAAAACTGATGTACTGTGAAATACAGGTCTCAAGGGAAGCTTTGAATGTCAAGCATCTGCCGAAGTAGCACATTTCAGAACTGAAAGTCAAACGAAAGCTGGAAACAGTATGTAGAAGCGTGAACATACATCTGTGGATCTGTAAATACTTTATTCCTTGAAAAATGTAATGCCATTAGTCCCAAAGCTATTCAGACCCTGAGTTTACTAACTATTTTCTTCTGAAAATGTCAGGGCCAGGTTTGGAAGCAGGGAGATGGAGGCAATGCCTTGCATGCTTTCTCCTTTGTAGTCTGGACAAGCCATCCATCCATGACTCCCAGGTACTTCCACTCTCCTATGGAAATTTGAACAGGGATTTTCAGTCTTTCAGAAAAATCCCTTTTCCTTTGTGTTTCTGAGTTTCTTGAGCTGGTTCTTCTTCTGCCTGTCATGTTTCAACTGTTTTGTTTTGAATAGAATGCAAAACCAAGGAGAATTGTTTGTTGGCTTAAGCATTACTACATTCCCTCAGAATGGTTTCTCTTTCTAAATATTTCATAATCTGTACAAGATAAAACGTGTCAGAAGAAGACATTAATAACACTGAATGACAGAATCCCCATGATCTAGCAGTTGTGGCACTTTCCTGGAAGGTAGAAAATGTAGCTCAACACTCAAAAGAAAAAATTAGTCTGTGTCACCTTCATAAATGTAATGGAGATCCAAGTGAAATACTTATTTCAGCCCAAGCTTTACTTCCCTCCCCCCCTTTTAAACAAAGAAAAGTAATCTTGTTTCAGACTTAATTTTGAAGGAGGGAGAGGATTGTCTTGCCAGATGACAGAAAAAACCAACAATTGCACAAACCATCTGAAGGGAAAGACCTTCTTGAGAGAGGCTGGAAATATAAACATTGGTCTATTTAGATTTAACCCACCTAAAAATTGGGATGATTGATTTTGATACTTGCTCATAGTCTGCTGCAACTTACTGATGATTTTTTTCTTAATTACATTTGCAAGCTATTGTTCAATTGGAATATATTAAAAAATCACTCAGGAGAGCTATAGGTGGCATCCTCAGTTCACTAAGGTCAGTAAAAATATATCATTGGCATCAAGTTTCATCTGATAAAAACAAAATACTCAAACTAAAGCTGATTTAAACTATACAGCTTGACTGGAAATTGTTTATACATATTATACATTGCAGAGCAATGTGGAGATTTCAAAGCTGTCATTAAGTTAGTAGGCTCAGTTTTGCTACAGCAACACAGAAGCCAACACATATGTTGCAAGTAATGCGGATAGCCTGAATGGGATTTATCTTAACAGCTGTGCCTTCCTACCCGACACCTGAGATAGTTAACTAAGGTCTGTTTGTAATCTTTGAAGAATAGAAACTTAGGGAGCAATTAATCTCCTCGTAAAGTAAAAAGTTATTGTCAGTCAGATGACCTGCACCCTACCTATTTATTTCCATTGACTGTATAGAAAGGGTGACTAGATCAAATGTAGGAAACTATTCTATACCTGCAAATATATGTGGGATGAATATCACTGTCCTTGTCCTTCTCCTTGATCTTGTCCTTGTCTCCCATGCATCTGTGAGATTTTTCGCTCTTTGCTGCTTACAGCTAAGGCAAAAAATACCCAGAGCATGCCTTTCCAATTGTTTTCTTGTGGATCTTTCAGAGGTGGAAATAAGCAAAATTATATCTGTTTTAAAGGAAGTTAAGAACATTCCAAGCTTTTATAAAGCTTCATGGGTTTGGTTTGGAAACAGAGAAGGAAAAGGATTGGTTAGTAAATGGACCCTTAATAGTTTTTTTCCAGATGCTTCACCACTCTAGATGAACTGGAGTGCAGGACAGGAGTGTCAGTTCAGCACAGTGACCCAGCTCTCTGCAAGTGTTATTAGAAATCACAAGGCTGCAAACCTTAATTAATTTTAATAAATGGGAGATTGCAAGAAAGGCAGTGCAACGCCAAAAGGGAAAGGGTTTAATTTCTGATTGCATCTTCCTTCTTTAAAAGAAAAAAGACTAATAGTGTTTCCTTGTAGTTGATACAGTTCTTTCCAGTATGATTAACAGGAAACAAAACTTTAAAGTTTTTTAATTTTTCAGAAAAAAAAATCTCAAAGTTAGGATGGCTTTTAGCCCTTTAAGAACTCTTTGGGCCTTTTGTGTCTGCAAAAATCTCTTAGAAATTTCACAAGAGAGGATTGGATCATGTAGTTTCCAAGACTTAGAAATGGTAACTATACTGCAACTTCTGGCTAGCACTGAAAAATACATTAAAATAAAAAATAAAAATGACATGAATTTTTAAATATTTAGTTTTGGTTTAGAAAGCTGAGTATCATTTTAAATTATTAAATTTCCATTACTCTGTTTATTATGCTGTTGGATTTCCAGTGACTATTTTTTGCTTTCACTTCTCTGAAGGTGTTTATTGTATTGGGGATTTTTAAAATAGTAACAAGTAAACTCCCGTGCATCAATAATTCTCATGCAGTTCAAGTTTAGACCCATATTTTAATCCATACTTTAGGAAATCCTACATCAGAGGAGTCTGAAATATTTTTGCTTGGTACAAAAAAATTGAGAATATAGCTGTGAGGTTGTCTCCTGAAAACCCTGACATGTGATGAGCAGTATCCCAGAACTATGTGGTATAGTGAATCCAAGTTAGGCTGTGTCTCATACTCCTGCTTGAAGAGTCTAATGTAAAATACTTTACTCCTGGGGCTTCCTAAATCTCTGAAGCAGTTAAAGATTAGGAATACCATTTGTGGCCTGAATCTCCACAACCTCCTGGACTATGAGTTTTGTGTTAAATGGTGGAATAAAGAATATAACCTTGAAGTGTGAATTCCAGATTTTCAGTTTCTTTGGTCAGAGCGTAATTACAGAATATCTGCTTTACTCAAAAAGTTCAAGAAGCAAAACCTAATTCTGCTTTTTCTCCTTAAATATAGGAATTCATTTGAATGGATAAACTAATTTTGCTGTTATAACTAAAAGCTGTGGTAGATTGCCATTCTCAATTTAGAATCAAATACAGAGAACTTTGGATATAAAAACAAACTGATGCCAAACTCAATTTTTTTAACTGAATCTCAATTCCAAATTCTTAGATTTTTGTCTTCCAATAAAATTAATGAAAGACATATGAAAATATGTTAAAAGAGAAGAATTTTCATGCTGAGCTGAATGTGAAAGCAGTTGGGAAACCTATAGGCTCAATGCCAACTGAAAGATCTTCCAAATTCTGTCTGAGCAACTAGAGTTTGAGACAGATATGGGATTTCTAGACCTCAAAATGTGTGTTTATGTACCAGGGGTTAAGAAGATGAAGAGGAGTAAAAAAAATCAGTTGTTTCAGGAAGAAAATGATCATTTTACACTACACATTCTTTGTTCAGTGGTCTGTACAATACCACAGAAGATGCGTATAGACTTGGCAGTGAAGGAGGAGACAAATACAAGTTCTGTGTTATGCTCAGAGGAGAAGAAACAATAGAAACAGTAAAAAAAAAATAATTCCTCCAAATAACGAAGTGCCAGGATGTGAAGTAATAAATATTTGGTACAGCTCAAGAAGAGTAACAGGGTTTTCATCCATGCCAGTATGATATGAAAAGCCTATTTGAAACTCTGATTAATCACGACCTCAGGCTGGAGGACCCTCATCACTGGAACAGACTTCAAGGGTTCAATGTTTTCAAGATTGTATGGGAAGTTATAGGAAAACAGCAGCTCTCTTCCAGCCTCCCACATATGGACACTGCAGTTTCACAGTGAGAATGCTTTTAGGCAGAATAGTGTAATTCACATCCACAGTGGATTATTGTAAACCATACAGACACATTTTGTGAAGAGTTTCATTGTCCACTTGAGAAACAAATAAGAAATACCAATACAAATGATACATTTCATGTTTTTTGCCTGTGTAGAAAAGTGTGAAAATAACAAATGGACTGACATTGTAAGTTAGAAGAGAGGAAGGGGAAATACTTTCCACAATAGCAGAGCTGTAAAAGTCCAAGGAGTAGAAAGGTGGTTGATTCACACAGGTAGACTATAGACAAGGTTGGCTATAGACTGCTTTTAATGGTGTTAGGTAACGGACATGCAGACTATGTCTTTAACAACATAAGGGAGAATTAAAGTGTTGCCAATATTGTTGAAGTGGTTTTGTGCTATGACGTGTTTGAATTTGGAATTTCAAGCGAGTTGCTGGAGCTTCTGTGTCTCATTCACACTGCACATCTAAAAGGTAGGGAGTTTCATAGGTCAGAGTACAGATAAGTAACAGTGTTAAAGATTGAAAAGGGGAATTTAAATAAATAAAAAAATGAAATTACTTGGTTTTGTAGAAATGTGCTCAGAAAACAATACTGCATCTCCAGCCTGTGGTTCGACTAGTATGTCAAACCTTCAATGACATTCTGAGTTCAAGCCACAAATTTTTATTTGTAAAGAGATTCACTTGTATGTAATATATGCTAATGGAAGAAAGACAATTTGTCCAGGCCTTTGTTTTCTCCTTTGCAGAAAACATGTTTTCCTGATCAACAAGAGAGTACTAATACATTTTTTTATACAACAGTATTGACAGTTTTCTGCATAAGCACGCATATATACATGTAAAAATAGTTAAAATATGTATGTATGTGTGTGTATATATACATATGTATATATGTGCATATATATGTATGTGAATGTGTACATATATGTATATTTGTGTACATATATATATGTACACACAGACACATGTATACAAATATATTTTTATGTTGGTATACACGCATGCACACACACACATTTAAACCATTTTTTACTGTTCTTCTGCATTTCCATAATAAGAAATCTATTTCACAGTGTGTGAAGCTACTATATTTGGAGAAAATGGTTTGCTGTTACTAAGGTAATTCATTAGGGTTATTTATTTATTTATTTATTTATAGATCCAGTCCTGGTTTTTTTGATTCCCTTTTGCCGCTGACTTCATGTGTGACAAGAGTTGACACTAAGGTGTCATTCAAGGTCCAATGAAACTGATGCAAATCAAGTGCAACATTTTGGTGTTGCAGTAGATGGTCATGAATGGACATGTTGGCACTAAACAAATTGGATTACTGTCATGGATGGAGTCATGCATTTCAGTCATAAGAAAGAAGCAACAATATACTTTATTGATATAACAAAGTTCAATGGTAACTGTGACAGTGGTTTGACAAGATTTGATGACAAGGCACACTTCACTGCATAGAGGACCAGGTCAGATAAAACTGTCAGGGAGACAGTCCCATTGAGTCATGGCGTTCAGAAAGGACCACCTTGCTTTCTAAACTCCTTCTCAGAGAGGAGTGTAGGTGCGGCTGGATCCACTCCTAGTCCCAGACTTGGTCAATGGTTTATGTCTGAAGGATTATATATGCGCAATTAGTCCTTTATATCACTTAGCTAAGATTTCAAAGTTTACCATGCTAGTAATGACTTACTGAGAACCTGTTGCAGCAAGGAGCCTCGAGGAGTAACCTTGCGAGGCATCCCTGCTCAAGGGGAGATCCTGGCCTGCAGCCGGCTGCTGTGCAGAAGAGCTCAGTGGGCCCTGGGCTGTCCACTATTTACAGAGTAAGAGTATTGGCTTATAGGCATATTGGCCTACCAGCAAGATGTCTGGGCCACTGTTCCAGACAGCCCTTGGCTACCATGTTGCCATCCTTGTCCCTCAAAGTCCAGTAAGCTGGATGGAGCCATCTCAACCCGCACTGGTGGTTATGGCTTAAGCGGGGCACGAAGGAGCACACTGCCACAATTGCTCGAAGTAAATAAAAGGTACTTTAACACAAGAACAATCTTGATACACACACACAAAAAAAAAAGGCTATAAACTGCAAATAAATTCAAATAGTCTGGAAAGCAAAAGGTTTCTATCCACTAAAAGGATGTTTTGGAGTATCCAGTATGTAGAAAAATTATAAGTGGTTTTAGGATGCTGCTGGACAAAATTACTAAGGAGATTGTGTGATATGGTTGCAATTGGTAACAGTAGACTGGATTTGGTGCCCTTGGTCTGTTTCTCAAAGTTTATCTGTAATTGTTGTTAATGTAATTCTTAGACAGGCACAAGTCTTGAAAATTTTTAGTCAGCTCTACTTTTAGAGCTTCACAAAGGATGGACTTGTTGAGACTTCCTACACTTCTACCTTCAGACCGAGGTGGAAGGCAAGAACAGCTGTTCTAAACAATTCTAGTTAGAATAAAATGATCAGAATTAATCAATGAGAAGGGATCCAGTAAATGATAGTTTTAGTGGCAGGTATTTTTGAGTTTTGTTCTTGTATATGTCAGAACAAACTACCATTTTGGAACAAGCTAAGAGGTATTATAAAGTTTTTCAATGTTTGTGGCTTTACTTACTTTTTAAACAGATCTATCCACATTATTAAAAAGTGGTCATAGTTCAGCAGCGTAATTGATTTAGGAATTACATACGAATAGTATATCCCACTGATTTGAAGTATTTGGTGCTTGAACTTGATAGTGCTAAACTGGTGTTGCTAAATTCTTAAGTGTTCGGCATTTGCCAGAATACATTAGAACTAAAACACATTGCTATCATTCTCATATTTTGGCTTCAGCAAAATGACATTTTTTTAGTTCAAGTATTATAACTATACTGGTTCAGACTAGCTTTTTTTTCAGCACCAGTATTTGGTAATGAACTTTCCAGGGCCAATACATTTATGACTTAACTGTAACAAAGCCAAAGGTTTTGGTGGCTTGTGTTCATGTTTATTTGAGTCACTTTAATCTAAAAGTTGAACTGCAAATCTTACGAGAACAGGTTGTCTTAAGCTTTCTCAGACTGTTCCTCGATCCATTTTGGAATTTATTAAAAAACAGCTTTATTTTCATTATTTCACAACTTTCAGTTCTCTTCCTGTGTCAGAACTGGATAATGCAGACCAAAGGTGGAAATGATAAAAGGTCAGAGACTTTTATAGAAATGAAATTCCCATTTTAGGCAGCTGAGGTTTATTGTCTGAGTTTGAGGCAGTGATTTTTTTTTTTTATTATTATTATTATTA
>NW_009617952.1:0-2817 GCF_000690535.1 Cariama cristata
AGGCATTAAGTACCTCAGGCTTTTCCTCAATCCTTGTTACTATGTTTCCTCCCACATCCAACAAAGGATGGCGATTCTCCTTAGCCCTCATTTTGTTGCTAATGTATTTACGGAAACATTTTTTATTGTCATTTACGGCAGTAGCCAGATTAAGTTCTAGTTGGGCTTTGGCCCTTCTAATTTTCTCCCTGCATAGCCTCACGATGTCCTTGTAGTCCTCCTGAGTTGCCTGCCCCATCTACCAAAGGTCATAAACTCTTCTTTTTTTCCTGAGTTCCAGCCAAAGCTCTCTGTTCAGCCAGGCCAGTGGTCTTCCCTGTCAGCTTGTCTTTCAGCACATGGGGACAGCCTGCTCCTGTGCCTTTAAGATTTCCTTCACGCAGAATGTCCAGCCTTTCTGGAGTCCTTTGCCCTTCAGGACTGCCTCCCAAGGGACTCTGTCCACCAGCCTCCTAAAGAGGCCAAAGCCTGCCCTCTGGAAGTCCAAGGTAGTGGTTCTGTTCACCCCCCTCCTTACTGCTCCAAGAATCGAACACTCATCAGCATCCGATCACAGCCTGCATCAGTAAAGGAGTCTGGATGTAATAAAAAGTATATTGTTCTTATTATAGCATATTATAACAACAACCTATTACAAATAGTCAGGAAACAACACATGGAAATGTGTCAGTGTTGTGAAACAACTAAAGCATTAGGATGCGCCAAGATGCATCGACTTATTTCCATCCCTTTGTTTTTATTATAAGACAAAGAACAAAGGATCCTATTGTTATTGCCTCTACCCTGCTGCAGGGTCTTATTCTTGAAGCTGGAAAGGGAGGAGGGTGCAAAGTACTTCCTAGCTTTAACAGCTGTAGAAATAGCTTCCTCTACAAGAGAAGTTATAGATGAGGTGGTTTGCAGAATGTTTAATATACCTGTTTGTCCTGGGAAACCAGGTGGTCCTTTATTGCCTGGAAGTCCTGGAAGCCCTCGGGAGCCTGGAGGGCCTGGGGGACCTTGTGAGCCAGGAGAACCTTTGAGACCTTTGATTCCAGGTGGCCCAGCTAGGCCTCTGTCTCCCCTCTGACCTTTAAAGCCAGGTAAGCCTGAGAAAAAGAGCTTTAATCTATGTATGTAAATACAGGAAAAGAGTTCAGCAATCATATCTAAAAAGTAGAAAGTGATCAATTTTGGTATAAATTTGAGTATCATCAAACATGGCAAAATAACTTGGAAACTTTGCTACCATGCTGGAGTCCTGGCTTTGCCTAGATTTTTTTCACCTGGAATGTTTGTTTTCCTGTATTTCTTGAGTGAGAGACATATCAGTAGAAGCGCCCTGTGAAAAATCCCTACTAATTCATAAATACTTTTGGTATATATGTCTCCTAGCTCTCCCTAAATAACAGTTCCATCTAAGAATACGGAAGATAAAAGTATCACAGTAATGATAGGAGCTCAGTTAAGGACAACAGAGTAAGAGATAAGTCTTCAGTTTATTACTTGACAGTGAACACACTGTGATTTGGCCAGTTAAGGCACAGCACGGGAAGGAAAGGAAAGTTGGGAAACATCTGAGATGCGCACTCTACGTTCCCCGAGTTTAAGGAAATGTGCAAAATATAATGTACACCCCCACTACTGAGCAGCCCCCATGGAAATATTTGTCCTGCCAGCCACAAAAATCATGTCATTAAATCCCCTAGAAAAGGTGCGCAAAGCTTAGAGCTGTGAGGCAACCTGATGGATGTTGTGTACCTTGGGGTCCTGGCAGGCCCATGACACCTGCGAGTCCTGGTGGCCCTGGTAAGCCCGTGTCACATGGTAGACCAGGGAAGCCTGGACAGCCTGGTGCTCCGATATCACCTTCTGGGCCTCTAAAACCTTTGGCACCTGGAAATCCTGGGGTACCAGGCTGTCCTGGAAACAAAAAAAACATTGTAAAATGTTTCACTTCCATTACTCACCATCCCTCAGAATTCCTAATTGTAATTTTGAAATTTATGTGTTCGGTTATTGTAATTTCTTACTTATCCTCTAGTTTTTGCATAGTTTGTGAAAACTGATGCTTTGCTGCAATTTAGAATTGACTGTTGTGGAGAACTTCTTTCTTTAAGGAACAAATATGAACTCAACTCTCATCTATGGGCAGGGACAACTTTATGGCACAAAAAGCTAGTTTCTGATGTGTAGAAGCAGAATGGAAGAAGCTTACTGGCCTGCACTGGCTGCACAGCACCAGAGTCAGTTCTATAGGTGTTCCCTGCACAGCGGGTGGGTGTGTCTGCTTAGGGCTGGGCAAAAGGAAGAAACAGCAATATCTGCTATGAAGTGGGAAGGAAGTGGCACTGTGGAGACATCTGCAGCACCCAGCAAAACTCCCCTGCAGAAATGAGGAGTGCCCAAGATATTGTATCACCCTGAGCACACAAAGTCATCTCGCTTTCCCTGAGTGTTCTCCCACCTTTTGCAAGTCTTTTCAGATTTGAGTAAGTAAACTGAGGCAGGGACTATCTGTGTGGCAGAGCAGGAGGTCCTATGCGCAGATGGCCACTAGGCAGCCACTAAGAGTAGCAAGAATAGGAAGCTGCAGTATTACTCCATGGACTGGATAAAGGTATCTTCCCCTTCCTGCAGTACAGATCTCCTCAGTGGCTGATCAACCTTAACTGTGAAAGTGTAAACGTAAAAACAGGAGGTACTGTTCACGGTCACTATTATGGATCCAGGTTAGAGTAAGTTTTATCTGAATCAGGACTGACTTTGCTCAGATCTTCTCCTTTGAATACATGGAGATGCTTCATAAAAACTGGCTCATACCTTGAAGCCCAGGAA
>NW_009617952.1:2848-9712 GCF_000690535.1 Cariama cristata
CACCCCTTGCTCCTTGTGCACCAGGGTGTCCTGGCAGTCCCCTGTTGCCTGGGATTCCTGGAGGACCATATGTGGTATCGCCTGGAACACCTTTCTGACCATCTATGCCAGGTGGACCTGGAGGGCCATTTTTACCATCAACTGTAGATCCCCTTTCACCTTCATCACCAGGATCACCAGCTTCACCTCGAAAGCCTGTTGATATGATTTTTAAATTCAAATAGGGCATAATTTAGAAGTTGGTTGTTTAGGGTTTTTTTCCCAAACTGTGGAATATTATAATGCAAATTTAACCAGAATTAAACTATCACTTTGCAAAGAAAAATAACATCATACATTAAATTCCAGGTTTCTTCTTTAGACCTAATGATACATGAAGATTGAAGGAGGTAATTATTCCTGTGGGAAGTGACAGTTGTTGTCTTTGGGGCAGCATCTATCTTGTGTACTGTCACCCTTGTCCAGTTCAATCGCTTTGCTAAAATGATACTAATTGTTCTCAGTTTTCTGAGAATATTTCCTCTCTGGACACTGAACTTTAGGTTATTGCAGCACCTTCAATGCTGGAGGAAAGAAAGGGAAACTGATAGAGATTCCTCTTCCATTAGCTTTCATTGAAATATGCTTCCTATTCTATTCTACCATGGTAGCTACTTTACCCTGCATGTATGCATTACAGCTTCACCAGCAGGCCTCCTGGATTAAGGAAAGCACAATTCACCTTCTGGCCCTGGGATTCCTGCTCCTGGCCTGCCTCGATAGCCTTTTTGTCCATCAAAGCCATTTGGTCCAGGACGACCGGGGAGTCCTTTTAAACCCTTTAGTCCTGGAAACAGGAAGAAAATACATAAGAAACTGACAGAGCTCTATAATGTGTGATCTAAGGAAACAGTATTGCACCTTTATCCCATGCAAATTCACGTACTTTGAAGACAAGCAGATTTCATCTGCTCCTAACATTCTGGGCAAGAGCAACCCTCCAATTCAAAACCAAAGGCACGGTTGCTGTTTTTCTAAATGAACTTGTCCCCTAATCCATAAACAGCAGACTGCAAATCACCAGAGTAAATTAGAAAAAAAAATTTCCTACAACATTTTAATGTTACAGGACATCAACAATATTAACCTAGTAAATGACAGATGTCAACTCAAATTTGTTTATTCTCCTGTGCTATATGCTGCTTCTGGAATGGTGCAGATGAGCTCAGTGCGCTAATCCCTGTTCTTTCATGTCTGTATAAATTTTAGCTACCACCCACAATAATGATGTCAGGGAGCTGTGTAATACCATATTAAGCAGCTTGAAAGATCCAGTATCTCCATTTGTTCTGATTAGGATTTTCTGGGATATTTCAAATGTTTTGGAGGTGATCACAAGCAACATTTTGCCAGTTCCTGGACAAGTTCTTTGAATTTAAATTAAGTTGGACAAGTTGAAGTAATGGTAAGTATTCAGATTTTAGGGCTCAATTGCAACTTATCATGAGCAATATAGTTTTAGAAATTACAGACTTGCAGCATATCTTTGCCTTACACACCTTTTTTCCCCCAGTATCCAGATGTACATATTCTAAGCCTTATCTGACTCCAGCCATCTGCGTATGTTACAGACTCTCTCATGCATTTTAATTGAGGCAGGACAGAGTTTCAAGCTACCTTCATTTAGTCATTTCTATGGAGGCAGCCTGCACACCTTTTGATCATGCAAACTGCAGCTGTCTGGCCCTTGATTCTATTAGATGAGTATATTCCTGTGTATTTGCAGTCTTACATTTTGAGACATGTATCTGTTGAAAAAAATACAATAGTGTATCTTTTTAGGATAGCTACTTTTTTTAATTAGCAACTTGAAACTCCATTTCAATTAAACCCCAAAATTCTCCTATCTGTAAACATACCTGGAACACCTTTAAAACCTGGGGGACCTGGATTTCCAGGGTATGGTAATGTAATGCAGACAGTCTCACCTGAAGCAAGAGGGAGAAAGAACATGGCCTATTTGATTTTAAAATAAATGGGAGTCTGAACATTTACTGTAATATTTCTGCGGAACTAACCAACTAGATGTGCAAAGGTAAAGAGAAGGACTGTTTATGAACATTGTTATTTCCATATTACTTAAGGATTGATGGAGAACCTTAAAATACATTTTTCTTGACACTTATTTTGTATAGAATATTGGTAATGATTCAAATTGCTGTAATACAGTTGTATTCTGTAAAGACAAAGATTTTATTTTTTTTTTACTTGTTACAGAAATTTGTCTTTACTCTGTTGCAAGAAAGAAATAATATTTTCATCTTTCTTGTATGCACATTTCTGGTTCATACATATTGCTATCAGTGTAAATTTTCTTTATTTTGGTATGGATTTTTTTATAACTAAAAAACAGACTAAGCCTTAAGTATGAGTTGTATTTTCCTGCTGCTTCAGCAAAAAAGCATTGTTTTGCAAATCCTTGCACTCAGGAATACTCTCCACTCCAGAAAATAATTCCTCTGGTAGTGTGCAAGTGGCACTTTCAGGTTTAAGGCCCCTAGCAATTCATATTCCCACTAGTGTCTGCTGCTAAATGCTGATAGTATTGTACCTTTCAGTGGCCATATTTTACGTGACCACTGAGCTTGCCAAAATTAATTTTCATTATAAATGCATAACACTGTATATAATACATACTAAACTGTAATGGATGCTACCAAACATGTATTTTGTTATTTGGTTCTTAATGTAAACATTCAAAATTACCTTTCTGGCCCTTTGGACCAGGTGGCCCAACATTACCAGTATCACCAAAGTCTCCAGGGCTACCTCTGACTCCTGGAGGGCCAGGAAACCCCAAACCAGGCAATCCCATCTGTCCTTTTACCCCAGGAAGTCCTGGGACCCCAGGGAATCCTTTATCACCTGGCAGTGGTACTCCAGAATTGCCCTAAAAGAAAGAAATTGTTGATAAGAAATAATAAAACCTGATTTCTTTCTTCTCTTTGATAATCAAAAGCCGTGTTGGAGAATTATCTGGAGAAACCACTCTTCCACAATTAAGTGACTACATGGATGATATTAGTAGTTTTAAGTATTCAAAGACAATAAGAACAAAGGGTGGAGTTTTGCAGGGTTTTTGTCTTCTTGATCCCATAACATTGGCACACAGTATATGCAGAAATTATATTCAGGAATGTCAAAATAAACAGTAATACTTTGAAGGAACTAATTTTTCAACTGATAAAAATATGATTTTTGATCTAGGCTAACATAAAATGATAAAAGTGATTAATCTGCTAGGAATTTGGAATAAAATGTTACTTTTTGTTAAGAAGCTAGCCCTCTCATAAGACAATACGTTAACTGAAATAGAAAAAAATTCTGAGAAAGTCAAACATACCTCAGCTCCTTTTTCCCCAGGCAATCCTAGTTCCCCATCTCTGCCATCATTACCTCTTTGGCCTGGAAATCCTGGAGCCCCAGTAGGACCTCTTTCACCTTTTATTCCTTAAAATAATTTGAAAAAACCGAAGTCTAATATTTACAATAAGTTTTGGTGTTTTTTCTTTCTGCTCAGGTAAATGTTGGGTAACTGTTCATCATATCTATATGACAATTTCCAGTTCTTGAATTCATATTTCCTTAATAAGGTATTTTAGGCTTAGGAAGGCAGTATGTAGTTGGACATCTCATGGAACAACTTGGTCTCTCTGTAAAAGACGTGTTTACAGGCACCACAAGAATGTGGCTTTTGCTCATGCTACATACAGAGTGAAAATATTTTGCTATTGAAATCGGTCAGAGTTTTATTCTTGATTTCAGTGAAATCAGGATATAGCAATGCCATGAGATGCAGAATATTTGCACCAATATTCCTAAAAGCTTTTTCTTTTTTCTTTTTTTCTTTTTTTACCCCTAGATTTTTCTTGCACTGATATTTATGAAAATGTAATTTTTGCGTAAAGGGCAATAAAACTATTCTAACCCAAAGATTCATTTTGCTGTGTCAAGAAATCCTTTGAAAATAAACAGTAAATGTTTTGCCCTGCTCCAACATCTGTAAACAAACACAGGCATCTAAAGCTAAGCTAACTTTTCACAGACAGTAAGACAGATAATCTTTTGTCTGAATAATTTATTTAGCATTTCTGACTAAGCTTTGCCATCAGATTGCTGTAATTTGTTGTTCTCCATTTCTTTTGCTTTTGCAAATCATAACCATAACTGTGGAGAGGTTTTGATCTATTAAATTACAAGAATTTCAGTTGTGCAAGTGGTGGCCTATTGTTTCTCTTCAATGCCTGGTCAAGAGTAATTTTTAGAAATAGGAGCAGGAATCTCAATAGCCATTGAGACTTTGAGTTTTTCCCAAGAGGGTTGTTGGCGGTTTAAGTTGAGATAACACTGGGATACTGGCATATGACACTTCAGGAGATGGCTTCTGTACAATATTTCTTCATGCTTTCACAATAATTGTATTCTGCTTAGTCTTGGCTATACAGACCTCTGTAAGAGCCTGATTATCAATCACATGACATGAAATGTCATTTGTTAACATTAATAACAAGCTGTTAAAACTGTTATATGGCTCAACTATAGAGTAAAAACCACAAAACACTCTGTTGATCTTGTGTTTAGCAAGAATAAAGTTAATGAGATGACACCAAGAAAGCAGTTTGGATATACATGACCTCTAGGCTTCAGTAATTTGCTAAATTAATGACTTTAATAAATAAACTATGACTTAATAAAGAAAACCAAATTAATATGGTTTTCTCACACTATTGCCTAGGCATTGTATGCAAAACAAAAAGGCTAATGATAAAATCTGTGTTTACCTTTTATTCTAACTCTTCCTGGATCACCCTTCTCTCCTTTTTCACCATGTTGTCCAGCAGAACCAGGTGTCCCCTTACCATTGTCAAAAAAAAAAAAAAAAAAAAAAAAGTTGTCAGTTATCTCCAGCAAGGAATCAATGTGGGAATTGAGAGGGAAATTAGATATCTATCTCTTGCTCTTACAGTTTCCCAAAACCAGACCAATTAAAGTAACATGCCAAAAAGAAACGCTTATATCTGTTAACATCTATAAAGAGGTGCATGAATGGCACCTAGCGTTTTCAGCCTGACTCTGCCAAATGCACAGGTACACAACTGTAAGAAATTGTAATGGTAGAAGAACTGGGTCTGTGGCTGTATACAGCTGTGGCTGTAAATGCAAGAATATTAACATGCAAATGATTCACACACTCTTCCCGCTGCAGACTTCAACCCACAATCCACAAAGGCTACACAGGAAGGGAATCTCTGGAGTGTGGTGACTGCTGGATGAGGTTGTCCTCCCAGAATTGACATGACAGTAGGTAAGTGATGCTTTTTTCCTGAGTGAAAGCCCATAAAGCTGCCAGTAAAAAATTTTATCTATGCCTAGTTAGGTACATGGTATTGTCAGAAGAATCTATGACTTGACAGGTTTAGAGGGGAAATGAAGTACTTTTCTGAATTTTTATGCTGATTTGTGCTCTCAGTTCTCCAAGCAGAGTGCAGTTTGCATACCATCATTGGTGAGGGTTGGATCTTGCAACAGTACATGTGGGTAAATATATCTTACTATGTGAAATTTACACAGAAGTAAAAGGCCACTAAGGTTGAAAAACTGCGGTATTATTTAGCTGGTTTCCTCTGTTATTCAAAGTCTTTCACTAAGAAATAGGTGGGGAAAATACAATTCATAAAGTGATTGTAAATCATGACAATTGTAAAACAGGCAGGAGTCTTCTGAAAAAACCTGGTGTATCTGAAACTAGTAGTCACTATTTGTTAAAATGTCTCAATCTTCAAGTTGGCAGTGACCAGTTATTAGTATTTGAAAAGTGAAATGAGATATTTGTGAAGAAAATAGAGCAGAAAAATGGAAAAAGTATATATAGGTAGGAAATCCATTAGACCAAAGCACTTCTGTATTGAAGTGAATTATTTCTTTCCAAACTGATTACTTTGTCCTCCTTTCTCACTTAAGTAACCTAAGAATACCAGAGTGTTCAGGACAAGGCTTCAAGCTTTATTTCAGAACCACAAAGGCTAAAGCATACTTTCAAAAGTAACAAAAAGATTGAAATCTCACACAATCCATTCAGGTAATAGGATTTTAAGAAAAGTAAAAACAAATGCAAAGCTTGTAATGAAACCATTGGAAGTAGAATGATAGAGCCCCTCCACCTCCTTCTTTGTCTCATGATGGTTTTGGTTTTTTGAATTTTGAAAGAACGTGTTCTGGAAACTTTTAAGCAATTCCTCATGTGAAAAAGAGTTCTGCTATTAAAACAAAACCTCAAAAAAAAAACAAACAAAAAACTCCATAATGGAACAGTCATAAAGCCAAGTATATCTGCCTATATTTTCAAAGAAATTGCTCTCACATACAAAGAACTATATTAACAAACCCATCTATTTGACATCATTTTGGTATGTGGTATCCTGGATGTACAGTCCACATGCCAGTCCACATCATCTTATAATGTATTCCTAAAGCAGTTAGATTAAGTAGTGTTTTGAATTATTGGTCACTGTGAGGAATAAGATAAACTACATGAAGCATATTAAAGAAAATAAGTCAATTTCCAAAAGCAATAGCTAGTTTTACTGAGTTAGGCAACAAGCATCACCCAGTAAATTATTGACCCAAGAAACATACAGGTCTTCAGCTCAAATTTATTTTGTTTGTTAATCCTGCTCACAGCCACTATTAAAGTAGAAATACACATCTGACCTAAAGGTACCTTTTAAATATTTCTCAATTATTTTCTTCCCCCCACCTTGCCATGAAAACTCTTTTCATGAAAAACTGGATGTCAGATTTGTTAACACTGGAATGAACTGGCCT